>NW_008705611.1:103637-104472 GCF_000186865.1 Aureococcus anophagefferens
CGAGGCCGCCGACGAGGCCGATGGCACGGTCGTCACGGAGGCCCTGTCCCCCGAGGAGCTCGAGGCCGAGGCGGGCCGCAAGGCCTTCATCGAGCAGCTCAAGGCCCGGGACCGCGCGAACGCCGAGCGGGAGATCCAGAACAACAAGCGCCTCATGGTCGGCCTGAGCGACCGCGAGCGGCTCAAGCGGTCCATGCAGACCGAGGACGAGGCGCCGAACGTCGCCCTGGCGCCGCTCCGGTGGAACATCGACAAGGAGCGGCGCTTCCGCAAGGCGAAGCTCGACGAGGCGACGGACGCCTTCGAGGCGGGCTGCGCCTACCGCGCCTGCGCCCACTTCCACGCCTACGCGGCCCTCGAGAAGAAGATCGAGCGGCGACGACGGAAGGCGAAGCTCGCCGCGCGCGAGACGGCGCCGAAGCGGTTCAAGCTCATGCGCGAGTCCGTCGCCCACCTGCGCCAGTGCCAGCGCTTCGACGAATCCAAGGCGAAGGAGGAGGCCGTGCAGCGCGAGGAGGACGCGTACTGGCACACGGTCTCCGGCAAGGACTTCGAGGACCAGGCGGCGAAGCGGCTGGACCACTTAAAAACGGCCTTCGACAACGAGGAGCTCGCGCACGAGCGGGCGTTCTCCGTCGTGCGGAAGCAGCTCCTGTCGGAGCTGGACACGAACACGAAGGCCGTGCTCCGCGCGAACCCGAAGACGGTGGAGGACGAGCTCTGGAAGGCCGCGCACTTCGCGAAGACGGGCAACGCGGAGCGCCTCGAGGAGCTGTTAGCTCGGCGGGGCGCCAAGGTGACGATGGAGCGCGACCGCGACACGTCCTGGACGCCC
>NW_008705611.1:151357-153434 GCF_000186865.1 Aureococcus anophagefferens
GCGTCGCCTTCTACGAGGAGACGCGCACCGTCGTCGCCCGGGACCTCGCGGCCGCGGCGTCGCCCTACGACTTCGCCCTGCCGCTGCCGCCGGGCGCGAGCCTCCTCTTCGGCCTGCACCGCGCGTCGGGCCGCCAGGACCGCGACTTCACGCTCGAGGCCGCGGCGCTCGTGAGCGCCGAGGACTTTGGCGGCGGGGACATCGGCGAGGACGGCGAGTCGGTCCTGGAGGTGCCGCTCTACGACGACGAGCACGACGCCACGGGCCGCGTCCTACTCCTGGGCGACCCGCGGATCGCGTCGCGCGCGGACTTCGAGAAGGCCGAGGCGACGCTGCGGCGCGACGCCGTCCTCGTCTACGAGCGGCGGAAGGACGACCCCGCGGCGCACACGTGGTCCGCCTTTTTTTGCACGGCGGGGGGCCTGGCCTGCGAGGGCGGCGCGGACGACGCGTTCTGCAGCGCGGACGACGGAGAGACCATGACGGGCGGCGCGATGCTCTGCGGCGACTACCTCGGGCCCGAGTTCGAGGACGAGACGATCCAGGAGGTGCCGCCCGAGGCGACGGCGCCGGGCCTCGAGATCGAGCGCGCGGACAGCCCGGGCCCCGCGGGCGTCGCGCGCGTCGACGGCGGCTGGATCCGCCTGGGCTGCGCCGTGCCCCTGGACGCGGACGACCCCAAGGCCCACGTGCCCCGGCCCGCGAGCCTCGACCTCGCCTACGGCTCCTTCAAGAAGGCCGACGAGCCGGAGCAGGACGTGACCGAGGACTGGCACGTCGCGCCGGACCCGGACGGCGACGAGCACGGCTGGTCCTACGCGGCGGCGCTCCGGAGCGACAAGTGGCACGGCGCCGCGGCGCCCGGCCGGCCCTACCGGCGCCAGATCTGGCACCGCTTCGTCCGGCGGCCCCTGCGGGCCTACCCGGTCATCGACGGCGCGCTCTGCGGCGAGCCCCGCTAGCTAAGCCAGACATTACGCGCGTAGGCGGGGCGCGTCGCCTAATGGACCGGGGACCCGGCGGCGGGGTCCTGACCTCCGAGCGACGCTGTGAAGATCGACCGCAGCATGGTTGTTTGTTTTTTGTGGGTTGCTTTAGATTGTTGGTTGCGTGGTTGTGGTTTGCCTTTTGCGGGCTGCACATCGCGAGCGGGCCCGGCAAACCCGGCATGCCTGGAGCGGCAGCCCGCATTTCCGGAAAATAAAGTTGAAGGGGATCGAGCACGTAAACATATACGATGAAGCCTACCCCGGGGGGACGTTCGCGCGCCGCGCCGCCTCGCGGCGTAGATCCCCTCGTAGCGCGCGCATTCGGTGAGCGGCGTGGGCGCGAGCTCTCCCATCTTCGAATTGTTACCGCGCGCGCGCTAGGTCTTCGCGCCGGGGCACAGCGGCGTCGCGCCGTCCCGCAGCGACGCCTCGTCGTACTTGGAGTCGGCCTCCTTGAAGAGCTTGTCCGTCGTGTGCTTGCCCCGGCCCTTCTTCATCCAGCCGCGCTTCGACTTGGACCAGGGGTGGGGCGCGTGGACGAGGAAGCCGAGGGGCAGCACGGCGAAGGCGAAGCCGTCGTGGCGCAGGTGGCGCACGTGCTCGATCTTGTTCTTGCCGTAGCCCGTGAAGTTGGCGTCGTAGGCCGGCACGAGCGCCGGGTCGTTGCGGACGACGACGTAGGGCTCGTAGCGGCTGCTCTTGAAGCACGCGACGGCGCGCGGCGCGGGCGCCGCGTAGGGCGCGGACGGCTTCGGCGCGTCCTTGCCCGGCGGCGCCGACGCCGCGGCGCGCAGCGTCTTGGCGCCGTCGCCGGCGGCGCCGAGGGCGGCGTGCGCGCTCTCCGCGAGCCAGGAGCCCGAGTCCGTCGTCGCGTGCGCGTCGCGGTTCCACGTAAAGTCGAAGACGACGCAGTCGACGGCCGCGACGCAGCCCACGAGCTCCGCGAAGGTCGCGGGCACGAAGCCCGGCGCCGAGAGCCGCCGCCGCCACTCGTCGTCGCCGAAGTTCTTGAACTGGCCCTTGCGGCTGAACGCGGGCACGACGAGCGCGAGCCGCGGGGAAGAAGCCAGCAGGTCGGCCTGGGCGAT
>NW_008705611.1:153484-213184 GCF_000186865.1 Aureococcus anophagefferens
ATGAGGGCACCATGACCTCCTGGCCGCGTTCGTGGCGCGTGTCGTCGCCGTGGCGGCCCCGCAGCGAGCGCCACGAGTCGGCGGCGTCGAAGGGCGTCTCGGGCGTCGACCTGCTGGCCGCCGGACCCTCGAGATCGCACAGATCGCGTCCGAACGGCCCGAAAAAGACGTCGCCGGCGTGGACCGTCGACACCCGAAAACGCCGTCTCGCGAAAGGTGTGGATTTTCGCGTCGGTGGTGTCCGAGGCGTCCGTGGGCACGGTGTGAGTCGAAACGAACTCGCAGAGCCGCGAGACGGCGACGTCTTTTCGATATGCACAGGCCGTGAAGATCCGGCCCGACGCGCTCAGCCGTCCGAACGCGGGTCCCGGGACATGTGCGGGCCCTCGCCGTCGGAAAGGTGGCGTCCAGACGCGAGACATATCGTACCGCAACGCCGCCTCGCGCGCACTTCGCTGGCTGGAGGCTCTGCAGCAGCTCGCGGCGCCGGTTTCGGCGAAGGCATTCGTCGCGCTCGATATGCACATCGGCAGGAAATCTCGAAGCGGTCGAGAGTGGCGACGATGCGTTGCAGGGAGCTCACCTAAGCCTTGGAGAAGGCGAGACGATGCGCAGCTCCCGGCCTCGCGCCGGTCCGGACGAAGCGCAGCTCGTGCTCGGCGTGCCGTGCATCAGCCCAGCGAAAATCACGTTTTTGGAGCGTGCTGCGCGCGCGCGAAGACGTGCGCGAGTGAGCTGAGAAGGTCGTGGCGGACGGCCAGCATCCATGAGAGATCAGCGGGACCGAAGCGCACGTCGGCGGGTGCCACGGCGCGCCGGCGCCGGCGCCGGGACGAGATCAGCGGGTTGGTGTTGACGGTGCAACAAACCGGCCCTTATGGGGCATCGGCAGCGGCTTCGACACGCTGGCGCCGCAGGCCTGGGGCGCGGACGAGCGGCGGAAGCTCGGCGTCACGGCGCAGCGCGTCCTCGCGATCCTCGTCGTCGCCGTCTGCGCTCCGGTCGTCGCCGTCTGGCTCAACGCGTCGTCCATCTTGCTCGCCGCGGGCCAGGACCGGCGCGTGGCGCTCAAGGTCGAGAGCTTCGCGCGCATCCGCGTCCCGGGCCTCTTCGCGCAGGCGCCCGTGTGCGTGATCACGTCGACCCTGACGGCCATGGGCAAGACGCGGGCGCTCCTCGCGCTGAACGTGCTGTCCGTGGTCGCGAGCGGCGGCCTGAACTGGCTCTTCATCTCCGCGCGGAGCCCGCTGAGCGGCGCGCTGTCGCCCGTCGACGGCAGCGCGCTGGCGTCGACGTGCGTCGACATCGCCGGCGCGTTCGTGCTCTCCCTGGTCGTGTTTCGCGACGGGGACTGCCGCGACTGCTGGCCGGGCTTCGACGCGAGGCGCTGCTTCCGCGGCTGGGGCCCCTACCTCGCGCTGGCCGTGCCGTCGCTCGTCATGGTCATCATCGAGTGGTGGAGCTGGGACTGCGTGAACCTGCTCGCGGGCCTCGTCCGCGACCCGCGGACGGCGCTCGCGGCGAACGCGCTCCTCGGGAACGTCATCTCGCTCGCCTACTGCCTCCCCTTCGGGCTGCAGGCCGGGACGCGCACGCTCGTCGGGAACGCGCTCGGCGCGCAGAAGCCGGAGGAGGCGAAGCGTGCGGCGTCCGTCGGCGCGGTCCTCGGCGTCGGCGCCATGGGGGCGCAGGCGCTCGCGCTGTACGCGGGGCGCCGCGTCTGGTCGACGCTCTTCGAGGGCGAGCGGGCGGTCGGCGACGCCGTGGCGCGGCTCCTGAAGTTCGTCGTCTTCTTCGCGGCGGGCGACGGCGTCCAGCTCGTCCTCTCGGGCATCGTCACGGGCGCGGGCAAGCAGAAGGTCACGACGCCCATCCTCTTCTTCAACTACTGGCTCCTGGGTCTGCCGCTGGGCGCCGTCTTCGCGTTCCACTTCCACGAGGGGCTCCTCGGTCTGTGGAAGGGCATGTGCCTGGCGGTCTGGCTCCACGTCGTTGCCTACGTCGCCATCGCTTTCTCCGGCCGCCGGCTCGTCTCCTTCGCCATCGACTACCCCGCGGCGGCGGCCGAGGCCGCGGCGCGCCTCGAGGCCGAGCGCCCCCCCGAGGGCGCTAACGGGACTTAGTCGGGCCGCGCGAGCGCGAGGCGGCTCTTGACGACCAAGACCGGGCTCGCGCCGTTGAGGTCGCCGAAGCCCGTGGCCGTGGGGTCGTAGACCGACAGGATCTCGAGGCCGAGGATCGACGAACCGTCCCACTTGTATTTCGCCTGCACGCGGCGCGCGAGGATCGTCGGCACCGCCGCCGTGCCGCCGCCGGCGACGGCGATCCTCGAGTACTCCGAGGACCCGAATGCGCCGGGCCCGGGCTCCTCGAAGGACCGCTTCGTGACCTTGAGCTCCAGCAGGCTCCCGCCGGCGCCCTCGAGCGTGCAGACGTTCGGGTTCGACGGCTCCCAGCGCGCCTTGGCGCTCGCGTAGCCCGCGCCGAAGGCGCCCGCGGCCGCGCGCCGCTCGGCCTCGAAGCCCCGGTCCGCGACGACGTGCAGCCCGTCGCCGTAGGCGAGGTAGCGCGTCTCGTAGGCCTCCGTTTGCGGCGTGGCGAGAAAGAGGTTCGCGAGCTTGGCGGCGTCGTCGCCGAGCGGCCGCGTCTCGCTCGCGACCTCGCGCGACACGCGCCAGCGGCCTTTAAACGGGTCCGCGGGGAAGAGCACGTCCGGCGGGCCGAGGCCGGGAATGTTCGACGCGGCCTTGCGCACCGTCTCGGCCGGCGCGTCGGCGACGGCGGCGAAGGGTGCGGCGAGCGTTGCGCCGCCGATCGTCGTGCAGACGTCGCGGCGATTGATTTGCAATGCGCCGGCCTGATTCAGTGCCTGCGCGACTACGAAGAGACTGAATCGCATTGCGGTGGCCTGTGTGCAAGCGATGCGAGGGCGCACGATGCGAGGGCGCATCGTCAGGCCCCAAGTTCAGTTAAAACGATGCCGTCGATCTTGCAGAATAGTTAAGGCTCTCCGCGCGCGGACGAGAGGCTGCCCCTGTTCGGGAGTACCTGTTGGCAGCGCAGCCACTGTTGGCAGCGGCGGGCGCCCCCTGGAGCAGCAGCAGGCCCCCCAAGAGTAGCCGAAGAATGGCCTCCCTGCTCGACGGGCAGATCGCGACTCTCGCAAAGAACAGCCGCGACGCGGACCTCCACAGCGGCAAGGGCGCCAAGCAGGGCGACGTCGACAGCAAATTCCGCGGCAACTGGAACTACGCGTCGCGCACGCCGACCTTCAACGCGTTCCAGTTCCTGCCGACGCCGCCGCCGCAGAAGCCTCGAAAAGCCCCGGCGCCGCCGGTGGTCGAGGAGTGCGAGGACGCCGTCGCGGGCCTGACGCTCGCCCCGGCCGTGAGCGTCGAAGAGCCCGTCGAGGAGCTCGCGGCGGAGCCCGAGGGCGACCTCCTGGAGGACCCGCCGCGGGACGCGGACGTGCTCTGCACGATCCGTGATCGCAACGGCAACTACCGCGGCTACATCGCGAAGGACGGCGAGTGCCGCAACAACCGGGATACGCTGCTGGGCTTCATCAACGAGGAGAGCGGCCAGTGCGGCACCGCCGACGAGGAGTACCTCGGCTGCATCTCCGACCAGAGCGCCTTCAACAACTCGGACTGCGTCATCGAGGACGCGATCGACGAGAAGTGCGGCACCCTGGACATGGGCACGGGCTACATCAAGGACTTCAACGATCGGATCGTGGCGGAGCTCACGCACAGCGGCGTCTGCACGGGCCACGCCGGGAGCTACCTCGGCGAGTTCGAGGGCTTCTCCTTCAACCAGATGAAAATCGTCGCGCTCTACCTCATGCTCGTCGACCCGGGGATGTTGAACGAGGTCGAGGGGTAGTCCGAGTATGAGTCATTTACGCCGCGCCGTCGTCGTCGTCGTCCCGGGCCGCCAGCCGCGCGCGCAGCGCGACGAGCCCCTTGACGCGCGCGTCGCGCGCGGCCGCGCGCGCGGGCGCCGCGGCGCGCTCCTTCTCCGCCTCGGCGTGGATCTCGTCGAGGTGGCCCTTGGCGGACCGGTGGAGCGTCTTCTCCCACTGCGACTTGACGCCGCCGTCCACGGGGGCCGGCGCGTCCTCGGCCGGCGGCGCCGCGCGCCGCGCGGCGACCTCGAGCATCTCCTTGACGGTCCCGCCGTCGGGCGCCGGCGCCGCGTCGCCCCGGCTCCAGGCCCAGCGCGTGCCGCCGCCGTGGTCCTCGTCCGCGACGCGCGCGCGCGGCGGCGCCGCGCCGGGCGGCAGCTCGCGGCCGAACTCGTCGACGGGCGGACCCGGCGGCGCCGCGGCGCCGCCCCCGAAGTCGACGAGGAGCTCCGCGGGCGCGCGCGCCTCGCCGGCCCTTAAGTCCTCGTAGAGCTGCGCCTTGGCCGCGAGCTTCCGCCGCGAGAGCGCCTCGCGCTCGTCCTCCTCCGCGTCGCGCGGCGCCGCCGCCTCGCGCTTCCTCGCGAGCTTCGGCCGCTTGCGCCCGGCGTTGTCGAGGTCGTCGGCGCCGCCGCGCCGCGCCGTCGCCGTGCCCCGCGCGTACTTGCGCCCGCCGCCGGAGGCCTGGGCCGCGGCGTCGAGGGACGTCTTGAAGACCTGCGACTTGAGGCCCGCCATGGAGCCCTTCGGCGCCTCGATCTTCTTCGCCTTCGACGGCATCAACGCGCTCTCGGTGTTCCATCCTAAGGACATGGTGGAGAGCTGGACGGTGGCCGCGGAGGCCGCGGGTGTGGAGCTCGAGCTGGCGGCGGCGGCCGCGGCGCTGGAGGCGGCGGCCGAGCTGCGGGTGTGGAGCTCGAGGGGCGCCGGCGGTCGACGTCGACCGGGCCGCGCGCGCGCGATTTCGGCCTCGGCGCCTGCCACGTCCTCGCTCGCGCCGACCCAGCATAATTCCTCAGTACCCCCGGGCCTTACCCGCGGCTCCGCCCTCAGTGCATCTTGAACTTCATCTTGATGTCCATGAACTTGGAGTGTTGCCTCGAGAGCGTGGAGTGCGTCGGGATGTTGGCGAGGCGCATGGACCAGTGGGAGTCCTGCTTGAGGGGGAGGATGGGCGCCGTGCCGCCGAGGGGCGACGACGACGCCGCCGTGACCTCGGACAGCGAGCGGAAGACGGGCTGGCCGTCGTCGGACTCGAAGAGGCGGTCCGCGGTCCGCGCGCGGTCCATGAGCGGGTAGCGCTCGCCGCCGCCGTGGCTCAGCCGCTCGCCGAACTTCATGCGCTGGAGCTGGCGCGCGGAGAAGTTGTACTCGAGCCGCGGCACGATGGACTTGACGGACTCGTTGTCTTCCGGCGGCCGGCCCATCTGGAAGCCCCGGTTCCGCCCGAGGCTGCTGTAGCCGCCGATGGTGCGGTAGCTCCGCAGCCACGTCGCGATGGACCCGTCGGAGTGGCTGTGGCGCAGCGTGATCGTCGCGGGCTCGCGCGGCAGCGCCGTCGGGCTCACGGGCGCGGTCCGCACGGACGCGGCGTCGCCGAAGCTGCCGCGGCTCGGCGAGTTGGCTTTCCGCGTCTCCGGGCCCGGCGTGCCGCCGTCGGGGGGCGGCGGGCTCCGGAAGCCCTCGACGAGCTGCTTGTCGACGGCCTCGATGATGACGTGGTCGATCTTGTTCGACTCGAGGCGCCGCATGAAGGACGCGAACTCCTCGATGGTCACGGAGTTGTCGCCGTTGCGGTCGAGCACGCTCCAGACGAGGCGCAGCTCCCGCGGCGCCATCTCGAGCTTCGACACCTCGAGCTCCTTGTAGACGACGTAGCGCAGCTCGTCGAACGTGATGTCGCCGCTGTTGTTCTTGTCGTAGTTCTTGAAGAGCTTGTACCAGGACCCGTTGATCGTCGCGTTCTTCGCCATCTGCCGCCGGATGCGGTCCGTCAGGCGCCGCACCTTCTTGATGAGCGCCGTGCGCGCCTCGCCCATGCCGCGCAGCCGCTCGAGGTCGGCGCCCTCGTAGATGGACGTGCTGATGTCGCCCTCGTCGAGCTGCTTCTGCCGCCGGCCCGCGGACTGGGCCCGCATGCTCGGCCGCCCCAGCATGGCCCCGCGCAGGCGCCGACGGAGAGGAACCTCTCGATGTAGCGCAGCCCCGAGAGAAGCAGCCCGCCGAGCATGTATCTTCCTGCGCGGATGAGGTGCGGGGCACCATTAGCCTGGGCCGGGCGCGGCGCCACCGGGTGTCTAGGCGCGGCGCTTGTCGAGGAAGCCCTTGGCGTCGAGCTTCGTCGCGAGGAGCGACAGGTCGCCCTCCGTGAGGTCCTTCTTCGGCAGGCGGCTCGGCCCCACATCCATGCCGACGGCCTTCATGAGCGCCTTCTGCACGTTCTTCGCCTGCGTCTCGTACTGGGCGAAGTAGGTGCAGAGGTCCGCGTTCCTCGCCTGCGCTTCGAGGGCGCCGGCCGTGTCGCCCGCGGCCCAGAGGCGGAGCGCGTCGCGGAGCGTCGGCGAGTAGCCGATCGTCGACGACACGGCCGCGGCCGCGCCCATGGCCAGCGCGGACAGCGCCATCTCGTCGCGGCCGTAGAGCATGTTGTACTTGCCGCCGCCGACGGCGACGCAGCGCTGGAAGTCCATGAGGTTGTAGTCCTACGAAGGGACGATCGGATATTCGCGAAGGGAACGACGGCGCGGCGGCCGCGCCGTGAACTTGATGCCCATGAGCGTCGGGATCGCGCCGGACGCGTCCGCCTGCTCGAGGAACGTGTGCGCGGCGCCGGGCAGTACGCCCGTGTCGTCGGGGAAGTGGTAGTACCTGCCGCGCGCGGCGTCGCGTTCCCGGCCGGACGCGGAAAAAACGCCGGCGCGCGGACCAGAAGGGCAGCTCCGGCGCGGCGGCCGCCACGGGCGCGAGGAACTCGATGAGCGAGTCGACCGTGGGCTTGAAGTAGACCGGCGTCATGGACACGATGCCCCTGCAGCCCTTGACGGTGCCCGCGTGGCGCGCGAGCTCGATCGAGTCGACGATGGACTCGGAGCCGATGTGCATGTAGACGTTGAGCTTGAGCGGCGCGGCCGCGGCGACCCAGGCCTCCAGGAGCGCCTCGCGCTCCGCGACGGTCAGCGACAGCGACTCGCCGTTCGAGCCCGCGGGCATGACGTTCGAGATGTTGCGCGCGGCGACGAACTCGGCGTAGGCGGGCACCTTCCCGAGGTCGAGGCTCATGCCGTCGGCGGCCATGGGCGTGTACCTAGCAATTATGTGTTCCCGGCTACCATCGTCGGGGCTGCCAGACGCTGGCGCAGCGTACACAGCGATCATCTCGCCGTGGATGCCGTGGTCGTTGCGGTCGAAAGCTGTTGAGATGCCGAGGACGACGAGGAGCGCGAGCTTGGCCATCATCATCATCTTGTGGTCACGAGCGCTAGTGGATGGGCAGCAGAATCGCGAGCGCTCTGCGAGAAGACACGACTCGCGGGCTGCTGGGTTGCACTGCATCATACATTCAACACCAACTCGAAGCGGGAGAGCATGGGGATAGCATGGGGATCTAGCATGGGGCGGATCGCACTCCTTCTCAGCGCAGCCTACGCACTTGCGCCGCTCGCGCCGCGCCGCCGCACCACGCGACTCTCCAAGGGCGCCTTTCCCGAGCAGGAGTTCAGCGCGACGCCGCGGCGGTCGCTGCGCGGCGTCTGGCGGCTGCGGCGCACGTGCGACGAGGACCGCCACGGCATCGACGACATCGTCGTCACGCTCAAGGCGTCGGGCACGTTCTCCGCGGCCTACTTTCCCAGCGCGCCCGCGGCCGAGGACGTCGCGAGGACGCGCGAGGCGTTCGCGGCGAAGCTCAGCGGCCGCTGGTACTCCGACGGCGACGACCGCGAGGTGCGCCTGGCGCGCTTCGAGCGCCAGTCGCCCGTCGAGTGGTACACGGCGACGCCCGCGGACGACGCGCTCCTCGGCGCGTTCACGGGCCACGTGACCTACGGCGCGAGCTCGCCCGAGTGGATCGGCCGCTTCGAGATGGAGCCGCTGTGGCCCGACACGCACGCGGCGCTGCCGCCGCCGCCGGAGCGAGCGCCGCGCTTCCGAAACGCCGACGCCGTCGGCAGCTGGTACCTGGTCTGCCGCGGCGGTACCTCGTCTGAGGACGCCGTGCTCTACGACCTGCGGTTGTACGCGAACCGCACGTGGGAGACGGTCGACGGCTTCGACGGCTCCGCGTCGCGGCGCGAGGCGGGCGTCGCCGTGAACCGGCGGCTCGGCGCCGAGTCCATGCGCGGCGTCCTCGGCCTCGAGCGGGCGGCGGCGAAGGAGACGCGCGCGGGCCGCGACTTCCTGCGCGCGGCCCTGGGCGAGGACGGCTCCGAGGAGCGCGCGGCGAAGCTCGCGGGCACCTGGGACCTCTTCGACGAGGACGACGGCCTCGACTTCTTCGCCGGCGCGCCGGGCGAGGGCCGGTCCGTCTTCCTCTGGTGCCGCCGCTTCGGGAACGGCGCGACGCGCGTGTCGTCGGGCGTCACCATCGACAGCGACCTCCTCTTCGTCGGCGTCGTCGACGGCGACGGCACCGCGGCGGCCGCGGAGGGCGTCCTCTCCGTCGGCTGGAACACGGAGCCCTGCTTCGTCGGCGGCTTTACGATGACGCGCGCGGACGCCTAAATTAGGACTCACTTCTGCGCGTCGCTGACCATCATGGACCCCATCGCCAGGAACGCGAGGAAGGCGCCCGCGGCCGCGGCCGCGGACGCCGCGGCGAAGGCGACGCCGACGGCGGCGACGGAGACGGTCCGCGGGGCGTCCGCGGCGTCCTCGGCGGCGTCCTCGGCGGCGTCCTCGAGGCGCGCGGCGAGGCGCGCCTGCTTCCGCGCCGCGCGCGGGAAGCCGTCGGCGACGAGCTCCGCGATCAGCTTCGCGAGCGGCGTCTCGTCGCAGCCGCCGCCGAGCGATTTGGGCACGGCGGCCCGCGGGACGCCGTTCTTCTCGAGCTCCGGCAGGTACTTGGACGGCCCGCCGAGGATCTTGATCTTCGCCTTGGTGACCTCGTGGATCATCGGCGAGATCATCGCGTAGACGGAGCGCACGGACCACGGCGCGTTGACGAGGAACATCTTCCAGAGCGTCTCCGGGTAGTAGGCGTTCGCGCCGGTGATGATCGCCGCCGTCATCGCGCGCACGGAGCCGCGGGACATGAGCGACGTCAGGGACACGGCGCCGAGGTCGACGATGTAGACCTGCTTGTAGCGCTGCGGCCCGCGGCGCTCGCAGGCCCGGATCTGCGCGCAGCGGATCGCCTCCATGGTCTTCAGGCGAATCGCCTTCGCGTCGTCTTCGGAGACGGGGACATCGACGACGGCGCCGATGTCGCCCAGCTTCTCGGCCCAGACGACGTGGCCGTAGAGGTCGACGCCGCCGAGCGTCGTGCCCATGGCGCCGGCCACGACGGCTTCGCCGGCGCGCGGCGCGGCGAGCACGTCCCCGTGCTCGGCGAGCCACGCGCTCAGGCGGCCGTAGGCCTCGACGGCCTCCTGGACGCGCGCGTCCATGGGACCCTTGTTGTTCGTGATCATGCCGCGGAAGATGCGGACCTATGGCGACGTTTTCATCGGGTTCCCGGTCGAACGCTCTCGCGAATCGTCGCGGCCGCGGGACGCCGATCCGCGCCTTCGACGTCTCGTCGAACGCCGCGAGGATCGACGATGAATCGATGCCGAGGCGCGGCTCGATCTCGTCGCGGAGGAAGGCCTGCTCCTCCTCGGTGATCAATTCGTCCTCCAAAATGTCGCCGTTGAGCGGCAGGTTGAGCTTTTCCAGCTGATCGTCGTCTTTTGAGACGCTCGGGCTCACGGCGCCCCCGGCGAAGAAGGCGCCCTTGCTGAGGCGTCGCGAGAGTTTCGGCGTCTTCAACGTCTCGAGGCGCGCGTCCGCCGCCGCGGCGCGGGAGGAGGAGCACCCCATGTAATGATGCGGCGAAATGCTGTTTGAGGAAAACGGCGATTCATTGCTGCGGCGGATTTGACCTCAGGCGCGCGGCGCGGCGAGTTTACGACGCCGGGCGCGGCGATGACTAAGGAACAAAGGTTCCTTGCCGGATGTCGCACCGCGTACGCCGCCGGCGAGAATCTCAATGAAATGGTTTATGACAATTGGAAGGGAAATGCGAGCCGCCTGTACCATGCGGCGAGCTATGGCTGGACCGAGGTTGTGCGATGGTTGTTGGAACACGGCGCGGATCCTAACGCTGACGGGACTAGCTCCGGTATGAAGCCGCTCCACATCGCCGCTGGCAGGAACGGGACGTCCGCTGCGCGCAGTTTGAAATGCTCGGCCCTGCTGCTCGACGCGGGCGCCTTCGTCAATGCGCGCAGCGATTCAGGGTACCCCCCACTCGTTTATGCTACAGTGTTTCCCGAGAAAAAAATGGAAACTCTCAAGCTGCTCCTGAGTCGCGGTGCGTCAGACGAAGCAAGTTTCGTTTGGGGAGGTGTGGCCGGAAACGTCGAGGCCTTCGCGCGACGTCGCGGGGAAGCAGACGCGGCCGACCTCCTCGCCGAAGTCCGCGCGGCCGGAGGATGGGCCGCCTACGTGTCCGCCCCTCGCATCGAGCTCCTGGAATTCCGTCGCCGGCTCCCGAAGCTCCGCCGCGAGCCGCCGAGCGCGCCCGCGCCTCTCGAGCGCCTTTTCGCCGACCCAAAAGTTCCCGAGGACGCTTTCACTCACGTCTTCTCCTTTTGGCGCAGCCCGCGCGACTACGTCCCCGCCCCGAACTAATGGAAGATAACGCGTCAAAGAACGTTCGGTGAGACTCGTGCCAAATCTGCCCACCACTCAGAACACGCCTCCTTAGGGACTCGGCGGCGGGCTGGGCACGACGATGGGCGGGTGCTCCGCGGCCTTGAACTCGTCCCAGGCGTCGTTGAGCGCGATGATGACGGAGCGGCGGCCGCGCTGGTGCGCCGTGTCCACGGGCCGCTCGCTCGCGGAGTTGCGGAGCGTCTGGTTCGCGCCGCGCGCGGTGAGCAGCTTGGCGATCTCGACGACGTCGTCGTCGCTGCCCGTCTCGCAGGCGGCGACGAGGTGGAGGGGCGTCGCGCCCGACGCGTCGACGGCGTCCAAAACCGCGCCCGCGTGCACGAGGAGCTTCGCGATGTGCGCGCGCGAGTTCGCGCAGGCCGTGTGGAGCGGCGTGCGGTGGCGCGAGTCCGTGGCGGCCAGCAACCTTTCGAGGGGCGGGCCCTCGCCGACGTGGTCCAGGAGCACCTGGACGACGTCGACGTGGCCCCGCGCGGACGCCAAAACCAAGGGCCGGCTCGCGGAGCACGCGAGCGCCTCGGCCTCCGTGTAGCCGCGGAGCTCGCCGGACTTGGCCGACGCGCTGTGGGAGAGCGCCGCCTGCGACAGGCTCGGGCCGGACGAGTCGCGGGCGACCTTGGCGGACGCGGCCGCGGACGCGAGGTAGGGGTTCAGAATCTTCTCCGGCGGCGTCTCCTTGACCAAGGTCCGCGCGTTCTTCTTGGTGACAAAAATCTCCCCAAGCCCCAGCGCGTCGCCCAGCGCGTCGGCGCCGGCGTCGAGGCAGGCGCGCACGGCCTCCTTGCTGCCGCGGCCGCACGCGTAGTCGAGCGCGGTCGCGCCGAACGCGTCCGGCTCGTCGACCTTGCCGCCGCGGCTCGCCAGCAATCTCACGGTCTCGCCGTCGCCGCGCGCCGCCGCCGTGCGCGTCGCGTCGTCCAGGCGGGCGACGCCGTCGAGCCGCTCGGCCATGTCGTTCGCGGAGTCGCGGTCGTGGACGAGCGCGCGGAGCTTCGCGCGCGTCTTCTGCAGGTTCCGCCGCTTCGTCGTGCCGATGGGCAGCGTCAGCTCCGGGTCGCTCTCGAAGTCGCGCACGGCCGTCTCCGCCGCGTTGATCGCCGCGAGCCGCACCGCGTGGACCTCGCCGAGCGTCTCGCGCGTCTCGCGCTTCCGCATCGCGTCGACGTGGCGGCTCAGGCGCCGCATGTGGCGCGCGTTCTCCGCCGCCTCCTTGCCCGCGGCTAGGCGCTCGACGACGGCCTCGGCGGCGAGGCGCTCCGACGCCTCGGAGACGAAGCGCGCGTTCTTGAGGCGCCGCTCGAGCGCCTCCGCGCGGTTGCTGCTCTGGACGACCTTGGCCATGATGACCTTCTCCACGAGGGCCGCCGTCGCCTCGCCCTTGCGCTCGGCCTTCTCGATCTCCTCCCACATGCCCTGGATGACGCCGTCCTTGGCCTTGACGACGGCGGCCTCGGCCTTGGCGCGCTGCGTCATGAGCTCCAATTCCTCCTCGCACTTCTCCAGCGCCAGCAGCAGCTGGCGCGCCCCCTTGGGCCGCGGCTTGCGCCGCTTCTTCTCGCTGGGCTCCGGCGACGGGTCCCGCGGCGGCGACTCCGCGGGCGCCGCGGGGGCGGCCTCGGCCTTGCTCTCGTCGGCCATCTCGAACAGCGCGGCCAACGAGGTTCACGAAGCCGTCGGTGCCGCTCCTCGAGCGCGCTATGGGCAGCTAGTCTCAGACCATGGGCCTCTCCGACGAGCAGAAGAAGGAGCTGAACCGCAAGAAGCGCGACGAGAACGCGGCCCACGCCTACGAGCAGATCCTGGGCGAGCTCGGCTTCGCCAACGTCGGCGCGTCGGTGTCGCGCAAGGAGCGCGAGGAGACGCACCAGCTCGGCACGCCCCACCTGCGCTACGCCGAGGCGGGCTTCGACCCCGTCAAGGTCGTCCTCGACAAGATCCAGGACACCTACGGCAAGCCCAACGTGGGCCACAGCGGGCCCGGCGGCCGGCTCCAGCGCGACGGCGAGGCCGTCTTCTACGACTTGGGCAGCGGCATGGGCAAGGCCGCGCTCGCCGCGGCGGTCTGCTTCTCCTTCAAGCGCTGCGTCGGCTACGAGCGCCTCGAGGGCCTCCACACGCTCGCCGCCGCCGTGAAGAAGAACTACGACAGATTGGCGCCGGACGTCATCCCGAACATGCAGAAGATGGGCGAGGAGATCGCGGACCCCGTGGACCTGCCGGAGCTCGAGTTCTTCAACGGCAACTTCCTGACCAAGGACTACGCGGACGCCGACGTCGTCTTCTGCCACTGCACGGCCTTCGACGACGACGGCGTGTCGGACCTGATGATGTGCCTGTCGACGATGAGCGCGGGCGCGTTCGTCGTCACGACGACGCACATGCTCCCGGAGAACTCGGCCTTCGACACCGTCGACAACTCCGTCCAGTGGATGGACGGCATCGAGGCCCTCGTCTTCATCGCCCAGAAGCGGGCAGGCTAAGTTAGACGCGGCAGACGCGGCTCGGCCGGGACCGGTCCCGCGCCGGCGGCCGCGGCGGCCGGTTCGGCGACGCGGCGAGGCCGAAGGTCGGCGTCCGCGTCGTCTGCTTGCAGAGCGGGCAGGTGAGCCGCGGGTTCACGACGAGGCCCGCCTCCTTGTCCGCGACCCGCGCGCAGGAGCCGAACCACGCCTCCAGGCATGCCGGGTCGAACGCGTGTCCGCAGTGGAGCACGACGGCCGTGTCGTCGTCGAGGGCGCCGAGGCAGACGGAGCACTCCGTCTGCTCGCGCGCGAAGGACGGCAGGTCGCCGTCCCTGACGTCCCTGCGCCGCACGGACTGCGACCGGATCGCGGCCGCGGCGACGCGCGCGGCCGCCGCCGCGACGGACTCGGCGACGGCGTCCTCCGCCGCCGCGGCCGGCGACGGCGCGATGTCCGCCCGGGACCGCGGGTGCCGCATTTCCCGCACGGCGCGCTTCGCCCAGTGCTTGCCGCAGCCCGTCCACGTGTAGTAGATGACCGGGCAGACCATCATGAGGAACAGGATCGTCGTGCCGACGCTGTAGAAGATCTGGTAGTCGGAGACGCGCTCCTCGCCCTGCTCGCTGCGGTGCCGCGACCAGTCGTCGACGTAGGTCGCGGCGCCGGAGGCGTCGTCGTCGGTGGCGTTGGTCGCATTCGTCAGGAGCGCCTCGAGCATGGTGGTGCAGCCTTTGAGCAGTTCTTTGGGCAGCGTTCCGTGGGCAGCCTCGAGCAGTCGATGTTTGGGCAGCCTCGAGCACTCGACTTGGACGCGCGCCGGGCAGCAACACCGAGCAGCCGACGCGGCAGTGATGTTTGACGCGGCAGCCCCGCGCTCCCGGGCGTCGTCGGCGCCCGGAGAAGCCCGACGAATCGAGAGCGCCGAGTGCAACACCACGGCAGCGTGCGCGGGGGAGCGGCGATGTTGAACTCGCCAAGAGAGCTGCCACAGATTTGGACGAGCTGTGCCCGCGCGCGCCAGCCTTCCGGCCGTCAACGATGGACTCGAAGCAGCAGCTCCTCGCCGCCGGGGCCGCCCTGGGCCTCGCGGCCTACGCCCTCCGCCGGCGCCCGTCGACGTGCGACGCGGAGTCGCCGCCGCAGCTCAAGTACGGCACGGCGGGGTTCCGCTGCGACGCGTCGCTGCTCGACGTCGCCATGGAGCGCGTGGGCATGCTCGCGGCCTACCGGTCGCGGGACCGCGGGGGCGCCGCCGTGGGCGTCATGGTCACCGCGAGCCACAACCCCGTCAAGGACAACGGCGTCAAGATCGTCGACCCGTCCGGCGCGATGCTCGCCATGGACTGGGAGGCCAAGGCCGAGGCCGTCGCGCGCGCGCCCGCGAGCCGGCTCCGCGGCGTCTTGGCGGACATCGGCAGCGGCGCCGGCGAGGCGACGGTCGTCGTCGGCTGCGACACGCGGCCCCATTCGAAGCGGCTCGAGGCGCTCGTCAAGCGCGGCGCGGCCGCCGTCGGCGCGGCCGTCGTCGGCGTCGGCGTCGTCACGACGCCCCAGCTCCACCACTGCGTGCGCGCGCGCAACGGCTTCGAGCGCGGCGCGGCGTCGTATGAGTGTTCGGGATGACGCTTCACCGCTTGTTTCGTAGGCCCGACGCGCGGACGGACCGCGCGCTCTACGGCTACGCCGAGGGCCTCGTCGAGGCCTTCGCGGACCTCGCCTTCGCGTCCCCGGATCCCTCGGCGCCCCGCTGCCGGCCCGACGCGACCCTGGTCGTCGACTGCGCGGGCGGCGTCGGGTTCTACGCCGTCGCGGCCGCCGCGCGCCTGCTCCGGTCCGGCGTCGGGCCGGGCGCGCTCCACCTCGTCGCGCGCAACGCGCCGGGCGAGGCGCCCCTCAACGACCGGTGCGGCGCGGAGCACGTGCAGAAGCAGCGGCTGCCGCCCGCGAACTGCGGCTACGCGTCGTTCGGCGCGCCGTCCGTGCGCTTCTGCTCCGTCGACGGCGACGCGGACCGCGTCGTCTACGGCTACTACGACGCGTCCCAGGCCTTCAAGATCCTCGACGGCGACAAGATCGCGGCGCTCCTGGCCAACTTCGTCCGCGCGGAGCTCGTCGCCGCGAAGCCGCTCCTCGTCGACGTGCCCAGGCTCGGCGTCGTCCAGACGGCCTACGCCAACGGCGCGGCCCACGACTACCTCGCGGGCCGGGGCGTCGCCGTGGCCTACGCGAAGACGGGCGTCAAGTACGTCCACCACGAGGCCGAGAAGTTCGACGTCGGCGTCTACTTCGAGGCGAACGGCCACGGCACCGTGCTCTTCGCGCCGGACCTCTTGGACCAGCTCCGGCGCCTGCGGGGCTCGAAGCACAACCGCGACCCGCCGCGCGCGACGCTCGCGATCCGGCGCCTGAGCGCCGTCGCGAACCTCGCGAACCAGGCCGTCGGCGACGCGCTCGCGGACGCGCTGCTCGTCGAGGCCATCCTCTGCGTGACGAAGACGTCCGTCGAGGGCTGGGACGCCATCTACGCGGACCTCCCGAGCCGCCAGCTCAAGCAGAAGGTGAAGAGCCGCGAGGCCCTCAAGCCGAACGCGAACGAGACGAGGCTCCTGAGCCCGACGAACCTCCAGGACGCCATCGACGCGCTCGCGGCGAAGGCGCCCAACGGCCGCGCCTTCGTGCGCCCGTCGGGCACCGAGGACGTCGTCCGCATCTACGCCGAGGCGCGGACGCGGGCCGACGCGGACGCGCTCGCGACGGCGTGCGCGCGCGCCGTCTACGACCTCGCTGGCGGCCTCGGCGACAAGCCGTGATGGTCGCCCGTCTAATCTCTCTACCAAACTAGGCCGCGTTACTCCTTGGGCTCGCGCTTCAGGCGCCCGGGCCCCTTGAACGTGTTGGACATGGACTCGGACCGGCTCCGCGTCGTCGCGAGGGCCTCCTGGGCCTCGAGCTGGCCCGTCAGCGAGTCGCAGATGGACGAGAGCTGCGCGAGGCCGTCGTCCATGACCGCGAGCGCCGGGCGGCCCGTCGTCTGCAGCCGCACGTTCATGAGCGGCTCGCTCGGGTGAGGCACCGAGTAGCCCGCGAAGTCCGTGTCCTTGCTGCGGTGGGGGTTCGCGGAGGTGTGCGGAGGTTTCGCTCGTTTCGGGGACGCGGCGGGACGCGCTGCCGCATGAGCACGTGGCGCAGGGCGTTGCCGAGCGTGTGGTCCTCGTCGCGGAAGACGAACGTGCGCGCGCTCGCGTCCTCCGCGTCGCCGAGGATGCGCAGCGACTCCTCCTGGGGGCCCTTGGCGTTCTCCGTCATGATTTGTGATCGATGGCTTGGGCTTGGCGGCAGTGGGCTCCGCGACGGCGGCGGCGGAGGGGAAGCGCTTGGCCTTGTCGCCGCAGTGCCGCCGTCGACGTCGACGATGCCGCAACCGTGCAGCCCATCGGCGTGCTGGGTCATCATGGCTGCGGCCCTAGATATGAAGGCGGTCTGCGCGTCGCTCGTGAGCATCCTGCATCGCGGCGACCCCTTCAGCAAGTTGGAGGCCGCGCGCGCGCTGTGCAACATGACAGTGAAAGACGACCATCTTTCCGCGGTCGCCGCCGCTGGTGCAATCCCGCCGCTCGTCGTGCTCCTGCGGAGTGGTGACGATTCCGTTAAGTTGCTTGCCGCGAAGGTGCTGCAGAACCTCGCCCGCGGAGTTTGGGAAATCAGAAACTCCATCGGGGCGGCCGGCGCCGTGCCGGCGCTCATCGAGGTCGTGAATAGCGGCGACGATAGCTCCAAGAAGCACGCCGCCCACGCGCTGGCGAATCTCGCGTGGCACCACGATGGCAACACCCTTTCGGTCGCCAGTGCCATCGTGCCGCTTGTCCAGCTGCTGCGGGACGGCAGCGACGACGCCAAGGAGGCGGCCGCGCAGGCGCTGTCGAACCTCGCTTGGTTCTCCGAGAATCATGTCGCCATCGCGGTGGCGGGCGCCATCCCGCTGCTAGTCGCTGCCGAGACTGGCAGCCACGCCGGCGCGATCTTGAAAAAAAATGCTGCGTTTGCGCTCAATAATCTCACCTGCGGCAACATCGACAATACGATCGCGGTCATAGAGGCCCGCGGAGCCAAGGCGCTCGTCCGAATCACGCGACCCGGCGTCACCTTTTTCGCGACTTACAATCCCGGCGGCCCGTCGCAGATGAAATTATTTGCTCGGAACAAGGAGCTGACCGCGCGGGAGCTCGCGAAGCGCCGCGTCGTCATGATTCGCAAGATCCTCGAGGACGCGCTCCCGCCGGAGATCGCGGCGTCCGTCGTCGCACCCTTCCTCGGCCGCTGGGGCGCGTCCTAGGGACTAACAGTGCGGCCAGAGCAGCGGGAAAGACAGTTTTTAGGCGGTGGGAGGGGGAACATCAAACAGACGCGGCGCGGCGGGACACGGGCCGGGCCGGGCGCTCTCGCGCGGCCACGGAGTCGAAAGCCGCTCACTCCGTGTCCATGACCCAGTCGCCGGCCGGGAGGCGGTCGTCGTCGCCCTCGTATATCCTGTAGTCGTCGTCGTACTCCTCGAAGGACTTGGGGTCCGCGGAGTACTTGGAGCGCGCGACGCAGGAGAAGTAGACGATGCGCTTGAGGGTCTTGTTGAAGAAGAAGTAGTTGAAGGACCAGAGGGCGCCCTCGGAGAAGGGGTCGCTGTCGAGGTCCGGCACGTAGGAGAAGACCTCGCAGTCCTTGAGCGAGACGGCTTCCTCGACGGCCGCCCAGAGCTCCTGGAGCAGGTCGAAGCCCTGGTCGCTGATCTCGCTGAGGTAGCGCGTGCAGGACCGCGCCACGAAGTCGGCGCTCGCCTCGCGGCAGAACTGCTCGGGCCGCAGCGCGGAGAAGTCGTGGTCGGGGAACGACGCGTTCATCGTGCTGATCAAGTCGATGAGGAGCCGCCGCGTGCTGCTCGCGCTCAGCACGCCGAGGGGGCTCGTCGTGTCCAGGCTCCCGGGCGAGCTCGTCAGCTCGTCGGCGTACTGCTTCTCGAGCTGCTTGCTGAGCTTCTTGTCGTCGCCCGCGCGTTTGCAGCTGAACGCCTCGACGCGGCCGTCGATGACGCGGTCGCCCAGGGACCGCTCCGTGAGGAACGCCGTCAGCGCGCTCAGCCGGTTGTTCTCCAGGAGCTTCATCGCGCGGGCGTGCGCGGCGCGGCCCGGAACGACGGCTCGGAACAAGGACCCTCGAAATCTGTCAGTTGGTGTTCGGCGTTCGTCGGCGGGCGGCGCGGCGGGCGCTTTCGCGCGCGCGTTCGACCGCGGACGTGTGGCGCCGGCGTGCCCGCGATCCCTGCCCAGCTATGGGCGGCGCGGCGCGCGTCTCGCGCACGTTGCGCGCGACGAATCTGTTGGCGCAGGCCGGCGTTCGCACGCCGTCCGACGAGGTGCTCTGAGAATCGTGGCCGCGAACCTCGCGCGACGCCGTCCGCGCGCCGCGCTCGTCGCCCGCACGCGACGTCCAAAACACGAGCAGCGCCCGCGAAGAAAACACGAAAGTTCGACAACACACATCACACGTTAAAGGGGAGGGCGGGAGCCCCCGGGAGGTTCGCCCCGGGGCCCGCCCGCGGAGCGCCGGCTACTGCATGTTCACGCTCTCGCGCAGGAACCGGATGCCGCGGAGACCTGGGGAAACGAACACGTAAACGAGAGGAAACGAGAAGATCTGACGCCGCGAGCCGCGCCGCCGCCCGCGCCGATCTTCGTGTCCGGCCCGTTGACGACGAACGCGCCGCCGGAGCCGTGGCTCACCGTGTGCGCGACGGCGACGGGCTCCGCCTCCTCCCAGGGCTCGTCGGAGAGGGACCGCTCGAGGGGGCTCACGGGCTCCTTCTTCGGCGAGCTGAAGCGCACGCGGCGGCTCGCGTTCGTCGCCGCGCGGAGCTCGCCTTCGGGCACCTCGGCCTCGGTGTTGCCGTCGTCGGCGTACTCGAGCTCGTAGAGGCACTCGCCGTCCTCGACGTAGCAGTCCGTCACCGACGCGCGGAACCACTCGCGGTCGATCTCCCGCTCCACGGTGTCGCCCGTGTGGAAGGCGAGGAGCGACGACGCGCGCGGCAGGTCCGACGTGTCCCCGTCGGTCTCGTTGCGCCAGTGGTCGCCGGGCATCGTTTTGTTTTGCCTGGGAGCGCGGCCGCGGAGCCGCTGCCCGAGACGGTCACGCGGCGAGCGCCCGCCCCGGGAGGACAGCGCTGTTGTCCTCCGTCGAAGGCGGTTGTAAGTTGGGGCAGCCTCGTCGGCCTCGGGCGTCGTGGCCGGCCTGTTGCTGTGCAAAGAGCAGTCGGCGAGCTGTGGACGCCGTCGAGGACCGGCGCCGTCGTCGTGCAGCAACAGGAGCCGTAGCGGTACGACACGCCGCGTGAGCGATGCATCGGCCGTTCCTCACCACGGTGCGCCCGTTCCTCATGCTCCTCACGACGCAGCAGCTCCGGCGCACGGCGGCCCTGCAGCTGCGGCGGCCGGTCGTCGCGACGCGGCCGCCGCGCCGCGGCCTCGCGCTGCACGCCGCGCCGCGCGGCGACCCGCGCAAGGCGGACCAGTGCGAGGCGACGATCACGGGCTTCGGCCCGCTGGGCGCGAGCGTCGAGGTCGAGCTGCGCGACGGGTCCTTCGAGCGGGGCCTCATCCTGCAGAGCGAGCTCAAGTACCTGAGGGAGGCGCGGCGCGGCGAGGGCGCGGAGCTCGGCGAGACGCTCGCGGCCTGGGCCGTCGCGAGCCGCGACGACGGCAAGCTCGACGTCTACCTGCGCGCGCCGACGGCCAAGGGCAAGAGCGACGACGCGAAGGCGCTGATCCTCGAGGCGCTCGAGATCCACGGCGGCGTCCTGGACGTCGGCGACCGGTCGCCGTCGGAGGACATCGCCGCCGTGCTGCCGGGCCTGTCGAAGACCGTGTTCAAGAACGCCGTCGGCGCGCTCTTCCGCGAGGGCAAGGTCGCGCCGTCGCGCCGGGAGACGCGCCTCGCGGCCGCGGCGCCCGCGGCCGCGCCGGACGCGGCGGCGCCGGGCAAGAAGTTCCCCGTGCTCTTCGTCGGGAACATCCCCTTCGACAGCGACTGGACGGACCTCACGCGCGCGCTGGCGATCGTCGCCGACGCGCCCGTCCGCGGCGGCGGCCTCCGCAGGCGCAACGGCCGGCCCGCGGGCTGCGCGCACGTCGAGTTCGGCTCCGTCGCCGACGCGACGAAGGCGCTCGAGAAGCTCGGCGCCGCGACCTACCGCGGCCGCAAGATCCGCGTCGAGTGGGCGACGGATAAGTAGTAGTTTGCTCGAGTGGGCTTACATCTTGTCGGCCGTCGGCCGCCGGCCGTTCACTTGGTGGCGTACTGCTGGTCGAACTCGGCGTACGCGGCGGCGAACTCGCCGCACTCGGCGGCGAACTCGTCGAGCTTGTCGGCCTTCTGGCCGAGCATGGCGTTCTCCGCCTTGAGGTCCTTGAGGTCGAGCTCGAGCCGGGCCTTTTCGAGCCGGAGGTCGCGGATCTCGGTCTCGAGCCCCTCGAGCGTCGTCTTGAGGTTGAGGAGGAGAAAGAGCAGGGAGGGCGAGAGCGCGCTGAGCGTCGGGTGCTTGGCGTCCCAGGTGATGGAGGGCGAATCGTTCGCGGAGGCGACGCGCTGCGAATCGTCGACGGAATCGTCGCCCGGCGACTCGCGCACGGTCACGACGTTCGGGGCGTCGGACGACTTGGCGAGCGGCGTAGCGTGGGTATCAGACATGATCGAGCACGGCGGTGGGTGAGAATCTGCGGCGGGATGGTGAGACGCGTGATGGCAGCGCGCGCACGGCGGCGGAAGCGACCCGACTCGATCGCGCGCTCGCGCGTCGCGAGGCACGATTTCGGCGCCTCTGACGATGCGAGCTGCTGTCACGCGACGAGCGAGGATCTCGTGGAGTGCGACATCCACAGGGGAGGCCGCGAGAACGCTGTCGCGCCCCTCACGACGTGATCACGAGCGATTTGCGTTGCGACCGAATTTCGTTCGATTGCGTCGCCTCTCTTAGTTATACGGCCAGACGGCTGGTGCGGCGGCGCGGGCGATCCATAAACAACGTCGATGGCATCGAACGAGCGTCCACGCGCGCGCATACGTCGGCAGACTTACGTTTGAAGCGACTTGAGTGGAACGAACTTTTTTGTGGCAAAAAATTAAGCGATCGCGAACTTAGACGGCGAGGACGATCTCGAGGACGCAGCGGAGCGCGGCGACGTAGGACACGTTCGCCGCGGTGAGGAGGCCCGACACCAGCGCGGAGACGACGCCGACGCAGCACGCGTCCTGGCCCGTGAGCAGGAGGCCGGGGACCGTCGACGTCGGGTGCTGCGCGAGGAGCGCGTCGAGGCCGCCGTAGCGGTCCGCCGTGTTCTCGAGCGCGTAGACCTCGCCGCGGACGGAACCCAGGTAAAAGTCGTTCGACAGCGGCGTGCCGACGTCCGTGTAGGCCACGTGGCCGCGCGTCGCGGGCCAGTGCGCGTAGAGCGCCTCGAGCAGGAGGTCGCGCCACTTGGCCTTGAACGCGTCGTAGGCGGCGCCGCGGTGCTTGATCGTCGAGTCGGCGTAGGCGTCGAACCACTCGGGGCGCACGATGGTCAGCACGACCATGGACGCCTTGCCCGGGTGGCGCCGCTGGTAGTCGGCGTCCTTGGCCGACGCCGAGCCCACGAAGACGCCCGGCAGGTCGGTGAGTTCCGGGACGTCGCCCTCCGCGAGGTCGAGGTTCCGCAAATGGGCGTGCGCGGCGTCGTGGCGCCAGTCCTTCACCGCCCAGACGTTCTGGGACCGGATGCCCAGCGCCTCGTCGCTCGCGTCGAGGCCGACGAAGAGGTAGACCATGGCGATGGAGCCCCCGACGCGGTCCTTGGCCGCGTCGCCCTGGAGGAGCGCGCGCTGGGGCTCCGCGACGGACCGCGGGAGGAGCGCGCCGCGCCGCGTCGTCCGCGCGTCGTCGAGGTCCTCGCAGCCGAAGGTGTTGCGGAACCCCGCGCACGAGATGACGTACGCGGCGCGGATCGTCGCGCCGCGGCACCGCACGCCGACGGCGCGGCCGCCCTCGACGAGGATCGAGTCGACGGGCGCGCGGCAGAACGCGGCGCCGCCGCGGCGCGCGATCGCCGCCACCAACGTCTTGGCGATGGACGAGCAGCCGCCCGTCGGGAAGAACGACCCGCCGTGGTAGTGCGTGGCGACGAGCGCGTGGACGAACCACGGCGCGCGCGCCGGGTTGACGCCGTAGTCGCCGTAGAGGTACGTGACGCACCCGCCGAGGTCCGCGAGGTCGCCCGCCATGCCGCAGGCCGCCGCCGTGTCGGCCACCGACCGCACGCCGAAGCGCCGCCAGACGGGGCCGAGCAGCGGCCAGGAGAGCCTCAGGCACGCGCGCGGCAGGACCTTGAAGGAGAAGAACGCGTAGGCGACGAGCACGCCGACGGTCTCGAGAAAGCGGTACCTGGCGAGCGCCGCCGCCGCCGCGGCGCCGGGGAACACCGTCCGCACCGTCGCGTCGTTCCGCCGCACGTCCTCGGTCCACTCGACGGCGAGCCCGGTCGTCGTGTTCCGCGCGACGTCGTAGGTGGCGTCGCAGTGCGTCCACTCGAGCTTCCCGTCGGTCACGGCCGCCCAGACGCGCCGCACGGGCGAGAAGAAGGACTCGAGGTCGCCGCCGACGTAGTGGAGCCCGACGTCGAACTCGTAGCCCTTATCCTCGAAGGTGTGCGTCGAACCGCCGATTACGTCGTGCTGCTCGAGGACCACGACCTTGTAGCCGCCCTTGGCGAGGATCGACGCGCAGGCGAGGCCGCCGACGCCCGAGCCGATCACGACGACGTCGACGTCCTTGTAGGCCTCGAGCTTCTTCGCGCTGCCGCCGACCTTGAGCGTCGCGCTGTCGAGGTCCTTCCACGACGGCAGCTTTGCCCAGCGCGCGTGCAGCCGCCGGCGCAGCACGACGAGGAGCGTGAGCAGCGCGATGGAGAGCTCGAGCAGCATTTTTTCGTAGCGGCGTGCCCTTTCACAGCTCGCAGAGCATGCGCCGCGCCCTTTGAGATGGTTCTCCTTCACAGCTCGCAAGAGCGCCCGTCTTCACAGCTCGCAGAGCACGCGCATCAGGCACTGCTGCCGAGAGCCAGACGTTGCACTGCTCGAACCGATGTTGAAGACTACCGTATCCCCCAGCACGCGCACCCGCGCACACGCTCCCAAGTCTTCCGTTCTTACTGCCGCCAGGTCTCGTGGAGCTCCTCGGACTTCTTGTCTTCCTCCCACCAGGTGATGGACTTGTAGCCCGAGCGGGCGAAGCGCGCGGCCTTGTTGTTCTCGCCGATTTTGAGCGCGTCCGTGAGGATGTCCTTGAACTCGCCGAGCGCCGGGCGCCGCGCCGAGACGTCGACGGCGCGGTAGGTCTTGCCCGTGTCGAGGAGGCACTGGTACTTGCCCGGGTAGCAGCGGAAGATCGCGCCCTGGTAGTTGACGACGAACGGCGGCTGCGGCAGGCTCAGCGAGTACTGGCGCGTGCGGAGGTAGTAGACGGGCTTCACGCGGCTCAGGAAGCGCCACTGGAGATCTTTCGGCGGGAAGGCCGGCAGGCCCAGGTCGCCGCGCTGCGTGTCGAGCTTGAGGTTGAAGAGGATCACGGGCTTGCCGAACGATTCGAGCTCGCAGAGGTACTCGACGTCGGGCAGCTCCTGCGCGGAGAAGGTGAGGCAGACGTAGACGTCGGCGTCGTCGGGCAGCGCCTTGATGTTCTTCTTGCCCTTGCCGAAGAAGCCGAGGAAGGCCTGGTCGAGCGACTCGGCCTCGTTGAACGGCTTCCGGAGCGAGTGGAGCTTCACGCCCGGCGCGGGCTCGTCCGTGCCGCTGTCCTCGACGGCGCGCTCGAGCTCCGCCGTGTCCGGGTACATGATGGCGACGCGCTTCCCGCGCCGCTCCGCGAAGGCCGCGGCGAACTTGACCGCGAGCTTCGTGTTGGCGGCCGACACGTCCTGCGCGCTCGTGTTCGGGTCCTCCATGATGTCGGCCTGGGTAGCAAAGAAGTGAGTGTTCCGCGCGCGCATCCACGCGTCGAGCGCGCTCCGAAGAGACGATCGCTCGTCCAAAAATCAGCCGAAACGAGCGCGCGCATCCACGCGTCGAGCGCGCTCCGAGAGACGATCGCTCGTCCAAAAATCAGCCGAAACGAGCGGAACGCGGCCGAGGTCGGAGCACCCTTTCGCGGCCCTGGTGTCCGCGGGCAGCGGCGGGAACTCGACCTCCATGATCACATCGCCGTCGTCGACGGCCTGGATCGCCGCGCCCTGCGCCTGGGCGAGGCACTGGGCCATGGTCTGCGGCGGCGACTCCTCGTCGCTGGAGTCGACGACCGTGGCGCCGATGCCGTCCTCGCCGACGAGCGAGCCCTTCGTGCCCTCCATGTGCGCGATGGACGCCGTGCGCGCATAGGTGCGGCGCGGCGCCGGCGCGAGGGCCGCGCAGGTGGCCAGCAGCAAAGCGGCGGCGAGGCGGCGCGTCATATTGCTCGATCCGCAGAGGCGCGGCAACCTGTTGATACAGTAGATCGTGCCTTTACGGTCCCTCTTTGGCGGGCGTGTTTTGACCGAGCCAGCACGATGGAGCCCGGCTACACGGAGCTCCTGCCCGAGGGGGCGGGCGTCCCCGTGCGGGCCCAGCGCTTCGCGAAGAAGGCGGCGCTCGCCGTCGCCGGCGCGGGCCTGCTCCTGGGCCTCGGCGCGACGCTGCGCACGCGGGCGGCGCCCGTGGCGCCGGCGCTGCGCGCGACGGCGGCCAAGACCGGCGGCCTGACGACCATCGGCGCGGCGGACGTCGCCGTCTGCACGGACGAGACGGCGGACGAGACGAGCACGTGCTGGGAGGACTTCGGGGGCGTCTGCATGTACGAGAAGAAGAGCTGCAACAAATACGGCGGCACGAAGAACACGAGCGGCTGCGGCAGCGGCGACTCCTGCTTCTGCTGCCAGGACATCGATTCGAGCCTCATTGGGGACGACGATGCGGTCCTCGCGTGGATCGACAGCTACATCGGCGACGACGGCAAGCGCGCGAGCCGCAGCGGCAAGCGGAAGAAGGGTTCGGAGCGGCGTCCGCTCGAGCCGACGAATCCATGACGTACGCGTCCGCGCGCAGGAAAACAGGACGACGATTTGGGCGCCCAGTCCGACGACGATGTTGGTATCGTTGATGATATCGATGGTGGCGCTCGGCGTCCATCTCCACCCGCCGCGCGCCGCGAGCGCCGAGAGTCCGCCGCGGCTGCACCGCGAGCGCCGAGAGTCCGCCGCGGCTGCGGACTCGGGGGCCGCGGCTACGGACCGCGGGGCCTCGGCGCGACGGGTCGCGGGGGCGCGACGCGACGGACCGCGGGGGGCGCGACGCGACGGCGGCGGGGGGCTCGGCGCGAGACCGCGGGGGCGCGACGCGACGGGCCGGCCCGCGCGCGGCCTCGGCTCCCTCGCGGTTCACTGTCGCGCCTTAGGAAAACCTGCCGTCGACGACGACATCAGCCCCGACGTCTACTCCTACTCCTACGACTCCTACGATTCCAGCATCCACCACAAGAAGACCGACGCGGGCACGACCACGAACACGTCCAGCGCGAACTCCACGACGGCCGTGCTCAACGCGACGGCCGCGGTGTCGACGGCGAACGTGACGGCCGCGGTCACGGTCACGAGCGTCAACGCGACGGTCGCGACTACCGGCGGCGGCAAGTCGCACAAGAAGTCCTCGGACAGGCACTCCGGGTCGAAGGGGAAGCACTCGGACGACGACGACGACGACGTGAGCCTGCCCGCGTCCCACGAAAGCGGCGTACCTGACCGCGGCGCCGAAACGCAGGACGACTCGGACGACATCACTCCGCCCGGCAACCACGACGCGCTACGCGGCGTCTGTTTGAGGGCCCGCGGCACGTCTAACGCGCGAAATCCCTTCGCAGGACAACGATGCACGCACGCGGAGTCGAAGATTGAGCGCGGCGAGAGCCGAGAGCTTCGCGCGCAAGTCGACGTCCGCGGTCGCCACCGGACCGTCGGCGCTGAACCGTCGCCGCGCCCCGTCGCCCGCGCGCGCCCCGTCGCCTGCGCGCCCCGTCGCCGCGCCCCGTCGCCCGCGCGCGCGCCGTCGCCTGCGCGCCCCGTCGCGCGCCCCGTCACCGCATCGCCGCGCGCCTGTCGCCGCGCAAGCCGTGTGTTCACTGCGTGGCCCCTCGTAGGACGACGTCCGCGCTCGGCGCCGAGGATGAGCTACTTCAAGCCGGAGAACCGAGAGAGCCTCACGTGGCCCAGGGCCGTCGCCGAGCGCGGCGGCCTCGCGGCGCGCGGCGGCCTCGCGCGCTGCCGCCGCGCGGCGGCCGCGCGCAAGAGGCGGCCGCGCGCCCGCCGCCGCCATGGCCCGCCGCCCCTTCGAGAGTTCATTCACCGTCCGTTCCCTCGCAGGACGCGCCGAACGATAAAGACGAAGACGTGACGCTTGCCGTGTTCTATTTGTGCGGCGTGCCCCCGACTGTGTTTCTTTAGGACGACGAGGGCGCCATTTCCCCCGACGACGAGGGCTACGTCGACGACATCACGGGCAAGGGACCGACCAATGCGCGGCTCGGCGTCGAGCACTATTTGAAGCTGCGAGAGCCGAGAGCTTCGCGCCGCCTGGGCGGCCGTCGCGTGCACCCCCACGAACAGCTC
The DNA here is from genome assembly GCF_000186865.1 of Aureococcus anophagefferens. Lineage (NCBI taxonomy): Eukaryota > Pelagophyceae > Pelagomonadales > Pelagomonadaceae > Aureococcus > Aureococcus anophagefferens. The sequence goes on from NW_008705611.1 coordinate 180,430, forward strand.
GTTCACTCTCCAATTCTGGATTCCCGTAGGACGACGGCGGCGACCCCGCGGGCCACCACTCGAAGAAGCGCTCCAAGCGCACGGCGTCGAAGGTCAGCAGCTGCGCCACGCCCGTTTTCGCATGCGTTCCCTCAACTCCGCCACCGCTTTTGCTTAGGACGACGACGACCTCGGGGCCATGTCCGACGACGCGCGTGGCCGCGTGCAAATCAAATATTCAACCCGACTTCAATGTTCGCGTATGCGACCGTTTCGACGCGGGTCCTTCGAGAGCTCGAGGAGAGCAATCGATTCGTCCAAAAATCACCCGAATCGACTACGATTTGACCGAGCTAGAGAATTTCAAAGTTTGGCTCCGACGGCCCAGCTCACTGAAGCGACTCGCTCCACACAGGACGTCGGCGTGGTCGACGACGTCGACGGAAAAGCCGCAGTTGACGACGACCTCGCCGCCTCCGAGTCGACCAAGGGCGGCCACAAGAGCCGGTCCTCGGGCCGGTCCTCGGGCCGGTCCTCGGGCGACTCCTCCATCGGAAAAGGGAAGTCCGACGACGTGAGCCTGCCCGCGTACCACTCACTTTTGGTCCTGACCGCGCCGCCGCAGGACGACGACTCGGACGATTCCGACGACATCACGCCGCCCGGCAACCACGACGCGCTGCGCTGCGTCTGTTTTGAGGGCCCGCGGCACGTCTTACGCGCGCCCCTCCGCAGGACAACGATGCACGCACGCGGGGTCGAAGATTTAGCGCTGCGAGATCCGAGAGCTTCGCGCGTGAGTCGACGTTCGCGGTCGCCACCGGACCGTCGGCGCTGAACCGTCGCCGCGCCCCGTCGCCCGCGCGCACGCCGTCGCCCGCGCGCCCCGTCGCGCGCCCCGACGCCGCGTGCGCCCCGTCGCCCGCGCGCCCCGTCGCCCGCGCGCCCCGTCGCCGCGCGCCCCGTCGCCGCGCGCCCCGTCGCCCGTGCGCCTCGTCGCCCGCGCGCCTCGTCGCCCGCGCGCCCGCGCGCCTCGTCGCCGCGCGCGCCGTGTGTTCACCGTGTGGCCCCTCGCGTAGGACGACGTCCGAGCTCAGCGCCGCGGATGAGCTACTTCAAGCTACGAGAGCCGAGAGCCGAGAGCCTCCCGTGGCCCGGGGCCGTCGCCCAGCGCGGCGCCGTCGCCCAGCGCGGCGCCGCGCGCCGTGGACGTCGCGCGCGCTGTCGCGGCGGCGCGGCGGCCGTGGCCGTCGCGGTGGCGGCGGCGCGGCGGCCGTGGCCCTCGCGGTGGCCCTCGCGGTGGCCCTCGCGCGGCCCCACGAACAGCTCGTTGACTCTCTGCTCCCCGCCGCAGGACGCACCCAATGATAAAGACGAGGACGTGATGCTTGCCGTGTTCTATTTGTGCGGCGTACCCCCGACTGTGTTTCTTTAGGACGACGAGGGCGCCATTTCCCCGGACGACGAGGGCTACGTCGACGACATCACGGGCAAGGGACCGACCAATGCGCGGCTCGGCGTCGAGCGTACTACCATTTGAAGCTGCGAGAGCTGAGAGCTCCGCTCCGCGCCCATCGGCCCCCCCACCGACGCGCGCGCCCGACAGGACGACGGCGGCGACCCGGCCCACACGAAGGGCTCCACGTCCAAGGGCAAGAAGAGCTCCGACAAGAAGGCGTCGGGCAAGTCCAGCAGCAGCAGCAGCAAGAAGTCGCGCTCGGCCGCGGACGACGACTCCGACGACGCGACGACCAGCGCGGGCCCGGCGCCCAAGTCGCCGCCGAGCTCCGGCAGCGACAACGGCGACACGCACAAGTCAGGCCACTAGACCCCTCCCCGCCTTGTTCCCCCGCGCCCCGGCGCGGTGCCCGCCCCTGCCTTAAATAACCGATCACTCCAGTCGCAAGGAGGACGTGTACATGTGCCACCAAGGCCGGCATGCCCGGGGGTACTTGGCTCGCTCCGGACGACGGCTCTATTTGAACTTTTGGCGCGCGAGGCGCCGGAGGCGCCCTGTCCAGAGGGGCTCCAGTGACTTACAGACGCCGCGACGCGGCGAGCTCAAACTAGGGGGGCGCACGCCGCGGGACCCCGCGAGCAAGAGGCAGCCCGCTGAGGTCGTCCGGTCCTTCCGAATGGATGATATCTTGCTGCGGAATTTGACTCAAACCGAGAGCTCCGAGACGCGGGTACTCAGTGGGGTAGTTGACGACCGGGCGGGGCCGCGCCTCAGCACGGGACGGGCGCCAACCCACAGGACGCCAATTGTCCTCGGAGTCCGAGGCGGACGCGGAATCCTCGATCTGCGCCCGCGGTTCCGGAGCCGGCACGCCAAGAATCAGAGCGACCACGTCGCACCCCGCGTCGGCACCATCTTTCGCGAGCGCGTCCACTTGCAGCTTGAGTTCCACGGCCCGGAGCAAGCGCTTGATCTCGGGCGAAGACGAGAGCGCGTCGGCGCGATCGAGGTGATCCTTCATCTCAGAAAGAGCGCCGGTCAGATCTCCAGTAGCGATGGCCTTCGCGGTTCCCAGGTGCCACTCCGCCGCGGCTGAGTCGCCGACCGTACCAGCATCAATCGCCATGCGGATGATCGACCGCGTCTGCGGGACATCGACGAGGCGCGTTCCGATGGGCGCGCGCGTCAGCGGCGAAATGGCTCATCGACATGGTCAAAGTCCGACGCCGGCACGGGCAAACCGGGAAGATATCGGCAGACTTTGGCACGCGCGCGCGCCGTGCGTCGTGTGACTGGATACCGACCAAATTTTCTCGCCACTGCGGCCCTGGCGAGCCTCGGGCGGCTTGCGCCGGGTCACAAAGCCTCGAGCGGGACGCGCGCGATATACTAGCTCGGCCGCGACATTGCGTTCGTGCACAGCGATGCCTGAGGGCGAGATCTCGCAACGCACGGCGACCGCCGCGCCGTCGGAGACGGCCACGCCGCGCGAGGACTACCCCGGCTTCGGCGACCTCGACCTGTCCGCGGCGAACCGGGCGCCGGCCGCGGCGCCGTCGGGGATGGACGACAGGGTGACTTCGCTTCGGATGCTCGAGGCCGCCCTCGCGGCGGCCCAGGGCGAGCGCGACGGGCTCCTCGAGGACGTCGCGGCGGCCCAGGGCGAGCGCGACGCCGCGCTCGCGGACCGCGACGCCGCGATCCAGGCCCGCGACGCCGCGCTCGCGGACCGCGACGGCGAGATCCAGGCCCGCGACGCCGCGCTCGCGGAGATCCAGGACCTCCGGGGCCACCTCGACGACGCGAACGAGGACCGCGACTTCTTCGAGCGCAAGTACGACAAGTACAAGGCGGAGGTCTTCCGCACGCAGTCGTGAGCGAACGACGAGCCCATCGCGCGGTCGAGTCTTGGAGATTCGCCCGCGTCGCCCCCATCATGAGCCCATCCCTTCGGAAGTCTTCGCACGCGCGTGTCGCGCGTCGCCGCTCGCCCGCGGCGGCGCGCGCGTCGCGAGCGTCGAGGCAACCGGAAATTCCGTGCCGCCGAGCTGCAGGCGCCGCTCCTCGCGAGCGACGCCGAAACTTTTTCCCCCGACCGTCCCCAGACGCTGCTTTCCCGCCTTTTTTGCATCCGCGGCTTCTCGCTGCCTCTTTTACCCAACCTCTCCGATCCTACCTCTCCTAAACCTGTTCCTGCCGCCCTAGTGCGCCGAGCCCGGCGTTGCTAACTACCGAAACACCACGCTACTCTGACACTGGCAAGAAAATACCGTGCCCCTCCCTCCTGCGAAGAGACCCTCAGAGGTCCTCAGGCTGTGGGGGCTGGTGAGGCGGGCCCGCTTCTGCCACTTGGCGTGCTGGCGAGCCGGGTCGCAACGAGTCGACCGCGGCGCCCATACCGCGGCGCGGCGCCAAAACTTTTTGCCGCGCCTGCCCGTGTGCACTGTGCTCCGCGATAAACTAGGTCGGCGACGACACTGCGTCTGTGCACAGCGAGGCGGGCGACAACATACGAGTCACGACGCATGGCGACCTCCACGCCGCCCGAGACGCTTCAGATGGGCGGCGACGCCTCTTCGCCTCAACGGAGTGCCCCGTCGACGCCGGACGCGGCGCTGGCCGTACTACGTCGGCCGGAGCTCTTCATTCCATTCCTGAGCACGAGCTCGCTCGGCGCCTTGAGCGCGTGTGCCGCGCAAGTCCGCGGCGCGTTGCGAGACGGCGGCGCGTGGCGGATGCTCGCGAAGTCGCGAGGCCTAGCTCTTGGGAGCCCTGCGCGCGCGCTGGAGCTCGATGCGATCGCGCAGATAAAGGCTCAGCAGAGCGGCAAACACTGGCTCGCGACTCACTTTACGAGTAATCCTCGTCTCGTGCCCGCGTCGACTTTGAGCGGGCAAATTGAAACTTTCGCTCAGCTGGACTCTGGGTTTACGTTTTTTATCCGCGTTGTGTACAACGGGCTCGTGCTTTGGGAGGGCGACGTCAATCGAACTATTTCCGCAAATATCAATCTTGATCTCTCTCGCTTCTGGTCCGACGTGTCGAAATCGTGGTACGCGATGCGGGATTTTCTCTCAGTCCTGGGTGCGCCACCGACGGATCCGGATCCGGAGCATCGAGAGCATTACACCGTGCTCCGTCAGCTCGAATTTATCATTGTGACTGTGCGAGAGCTTGACCAAGCTAAATTTTGCTTGGGCCGTTTCGCGTTTAATGAGGACATTGGATCTGAAGGGGAGCCGGAGGGTTACTACTTGTTTCACCCAGCTGGTAGACACACACACCTGCAATCGTGCTGCGAGGAGAAATATTATACGCAGTTTAATTTACTTCTCGTGACGATGCATGATCCGGATGCAGGCCGCGTTGTTAGGCTGAAAATCTGTATTGATATACATTCCAGACATAACACTGACGTCGTTCCCGCTTTTGACATTATTCATGTGACGAATGTCTTCAACGAGCTTGCGGATAGAATCCACTACGCGCTGGGCCTCGATTATCAAGAGTACGCGCGCACTGGCACTGTGGTGTCGCATCCGCTCCCGGCCGGCCTCGTTCGCGTGTGGACAGAGCAAGCCTGGTTCTAAATAAAAATAGCTAGCCTCCGCTATCTCATTCTATGCCCGCAAAACCCACACCCCACTTTAGAAACACTGCTCGGCCGCGACCATCCTTAGTTCTTCCCGGCGGGCCTCACGCGTCCGTGTTCAGGCTCAGACTCACGCCCTGCAGCACCCAGTGGGACGTGTGCTGCTCCGAGTCGAGGTTCGCCTCGAAGACGAGTCCGACGCCCATGGCGTTGCGCCGGTCCTGGGTCACATAAACCGGCGTGATGAAGACGCCGTGGGTCTTGACCTTGGACGCCTCGATGGGGATGACCTGGAGGATGGGCAGCTCGACGACCAGGACCTTGGGGTCCTGGCGCTTGAGGCAGGAGTGCTCGTGGTCCCAGGCCGCGCCCTCCAAATAGAGCCCGCGCACGTAGGTGCCGCTGTCGAGCGCGCCGGGGACTTCTTTCACGTCGACGAAAGACGTCACCTTCGTCGACATCGTCGACTTGTCCAGGGGCCAGTTGAGCATGCGGCACGTCGTCTGCACGAGGGCCGTGAGGTAGGACTCGGGGATGCCCAGCCCGCTGAGCCAGATGACGGCGGGCTCGCCGACCTTGATCCACTTGTCGTACTGCGCGTAGCGCTCGATGAAGTGGACCATCCAGGAGCCCAGGGGCTTCTGCGTGTTGGGCATGAGCTTCTTCCAGCCGTCGGGGATGAAGCCGTTGAAGAGCGAGACGCCCAGACTATCGAGCTCGTCGGACATGCCGATCTCGCCCTTGAACGCGCGCTGCAGATCGCTGAGCGTCACGGCCATCTTGATGACGAGCAGATTCCAGCGCTCGAGCTCCTGCAACAGCACGACCTGGCAGGGCGTCGGCGTCTGCGTGCCGTTGCGCTCGTAGAGCGTCGACCGCACGATCATCGTGTCGTAGGAGCCGATGTCGAGGCTCTCGAGCGGCACCTTGGACTGGATGTCCTTGGCCGCGTTGGAGATGATCTCGTCTCTACTCAAACCGCCACCCGCCGACGCGCTGCGGGGCTGGAGGCTGATGAGGTCGCGCCACATGCTCTTCGTCGCGTTGCTGTAGAAGCCGATCTCCGCGTTCGGATGTAACCCGAAGACGGCCGGGCTGTTCGTCAGCGGCAGCCGCTCGATGTGCTCCGTGTAGTTCTCCAGCGGCCCCGTCTCCGGCAAATCAAAATCATAGCCGGCCTGGCTGAAGAAGAACTTCTGGCACTCGTCGAACAGAAAGTCGCCCATGTACTCCGTGAGGTACGTGGAGAGCACGCGCCGGTCCATGTTGTCCGACACGCGGCCGCCGTACATCGCGTCGCCGATCAAGTACTTGAGCGAGCCCCAGGGCAGGAACTCGTCCTCGTCCTCGAAGGCCTTCTTCAGGTACAGCGACAGGAGCTTCCGCGAGATCTGGAAGTCGGACTCGTTGAAGTCGTAGTTGACGTTCCAGCCGATCTTGCCGTACTTGCGCCGCTCCTGGACGACGGCGTGGAGCCAGGCTAAAACGAAGAGGCAGGGCCGGAAGGCCGGGTGGGGGCACTCGTCGAGCACGGTCTGGTCGATCTTGCTGAACGTCGCGCGCATGTTGAGCTTGAGGCCGTCCGGCGGCTCCGTGACGACCTTGAGCGACCGCTGCAGGATGCCGAGGGGGAACTTGTTCGACGGCTCCGTCGTGAGCCAGAGTCGAAAGTCCTTGTGCGGCGCCTTCATGAGCTCGAGGCGCTTCTCCAGCTTCTTCAGCCAGGACACGAGCAGGTGGCAGTTCTGCAACAGCACCCAGTGGCCCTTCGCCGTGCCCTGGTCGATGAGCTCCTCGGCCTTGGGCCCCTGGCCCTGGCCCAACGCGATGAAGCGGAACTTGGACGTGAAGCCCTTCTCGTCGCAGAGGAGCTGGATGTCGGACTGCGGGTCCGCGCCCGGCGAGAGGATGAAGACCATGGGGCTCCGCTCGTTCGACTGCGCGAAGATGCGGCCGTAGTCGAGCACGGGCGGCTGGACGTACTTCTCGCCGATGGACGCGATGACGTAGAGCTTGACGGCGTTGTAGACGCGGTCCGCGCGGAAGACGCGCATGACGCAGAGCTTCTGCAGCGGCGTCAGGCCGTCGGAGTGGCCGTCGGGGAAGTCGACGGACTCGGGCGCCTCCAGATCGTACCAGGCCTTCCACGTGTCCGTGTGGGCCTCGAAGTCGCGCCGCAACGCGTCGAAGTGGTCGCCCATGGCGCAGAGGGCCAGCAGATCCTTCCAGGACGCCGCGCCGAGCCACGGCACGGGCGACGGCCGCTTCGGCGCGTCCAACCCCGTGTCGCCCTTGAGGAACGCGTCGAGCTCGGGCCGCACCAGGTTCCCGTCGCCGTCCTGGACCTGGCAGGTCATCTGGAAGGCGAACATGAGCTTGTGGCGCTCGAAGATGCCCGTGCACGTGTAGTCGTAGATCTCGCGCATGACCGACTCCATCATGTTCTTCAGCCGCGAGTCCAGCACGACGTCGCGCTTCGCGTTGTCCAGCGCGCCGTTGAAGACGCCCAGGAAGGAGTCGAGCGACGTCTCGTACATGGCGTTGATCGTCGACAGCGACGCCATGACGAAGTAGAGGATGGACCCGCGCTTCGCGACGGGCGTGTAGCCGCTCCGCGCCTTGGAGATCTCGTCCTTCGTGAACTTGGACTGTTCCAGCTTGCCCTTGATCTCCTCGGCTTTCGTTTTTGTCTCGTCGAGCGTGGCGATGAGGTCCTCGTTGTCTAGGATGTTGCCCGACGACGACGAGAGCTCGCGGAGGAGCGTGTCCTCCAATTGGACGATCATCAAAGCGCTCTCGGACATCTGGGACACGAGCTCCGCGTACTGCGACTCGAGGTCCGGCCGCTCGTGGGCGACGACGACGTTGAGGAGCTGGTTCGCGAGGCCGTCGCCCGTGACGGAGTAGTTGATGATCATCGTCTTCGACATGACCTCGGGGCTGTAGTGCGGGTTGCCGAGCTTGGTCGTGAAGAAGAGGCGGAAGCCCTCGTCCCACTGGACTTTCTTGTCGCCGAGCTGGATGAGCTTCTGGCCGCTCTCGACGAAGGTGTTCTTCTCCAGGATGGGGTCGAGCATGGGGTCGAGCTCCTCGTCGACGTTCTCGAAGAGGAACGGCGTGCCGAACTGGATTGCGAGCTCGAGGTGCTTCATGAAGTCGGCCTCGCTCAGCGTCTTCACCTTGAGCTGCGACTTGGAGTACATGGCCTTGATCCAGCCCACGGCCTGCTGCTGCGGGTCGATGCAGAGCGGGAACCGCGACGCGGCCGTCGTCAGGATGCCGTTCTGGATGCTGTGCTCGTCCGCGGGCAGGCCCTTGGCCGTCCAGCCCTGGATGATGGCGTCGCTGCTGAGGAAGGATTCCAATTGGAAGGTCTCGGTCACGGGGACCTTCAGGTCGGCGATGCGCTTGACGAACGTCTCGTAGATCATGACCGTGCGGAAGTCGTGCGTGAACCTGCGCGGGAAACAGGGTGATGCGACGTCGCTTCGACGCGGCGCGCGCGTTCCGGAAAAAAGCAGCCACGTTTCGAGATGATCGCTCGTCCAAAGGTCGGCCGAAACGAGTCGAGAGCGGCGCCTTTGAAGTTGGGACCCCTTTTCGCGCGCTGGTGCGAACGCGCCCGAGTAGCTGAGGAACGACGCCGCGAGGAGGCAGTCGCCGACGAGCTGGACCTTGTTCTTGTTCAGGGACTCGATGTCCGCCGTCCAGCGCGTGCGCTCGCCCGTGAGGCCGCTGATGAGCTTCGACGCGGCCGTCAGCCGCTTCTCCATGAGCGCCGCCTGCGGAGCCGCGCGTCAAGCGCAGCGCGAGGCGCCCCCCCGCCCCCCCGAAAAAAGGGAACCGCGCCGCGGCACGCGCCTGGGTCTGGAGGCCCGTGAGCTCCTCGTTCTTCTCCGTGTACTGGGCGTTGAACTCGTTGAGCTCCTTCTCGAGCGACGAGAGCATGACGTTGAGCTCCGCGAGCTCGCGCTCCGTCTTCGCCTGGCCCTTCTCCATCTCGCGCACCTTGGCCTTGAGGGGCTCGACGTTCTTGGCGACGTCGTAGTACTTGCTGATGGCGACGACCCAGACGAGGAGGCCCTTGCCGGCCTTGGAGATGGACTCCATCTTCTCGACGGTCATGTTCGGATCCTTGAAGTATTTCCGGACGCTCTTCATCATCTTCTCCGTGATGTTGTCCTGCGGGTCGCGGCGTGACGAACGGGGCGGGCGGGGCAGAGGGTCGCGCGCGACGCGGGCGGGGCGGGCGACGCGACGCCCCGCGACGAAAGGACGGGACGCGGGCCGCGCGCCTTCGGGTACTTCTTCAGCTTGTCGAGGAGCTGGGAATTGGACAGCATCTTCTTCGCGTCGGCCCAGGTCTCGTCGAGCTTCTCGCCCGTGGGGCGCAGGCACACGACCATGAGGCAGACGTCCTGCACGAGCTTCGGCGGCTTCGCAAAGTTCTTGATCTCCGTGATGTCCTGCGCGGGCGCGTCGCGTCGCGCGGGGGGGAGGAGGCGGGCGGCGGCGGTGGCCGGGGGGAGGGACGCACCTCTTTGTGGAGGTTCGCGAGGGCGGACTCGGCCTGCTCGAGGGCCGGGATGGCCTCGCTGAGCGCGTCGTCGGCCTTCTGCTTCTCCGTCGCGATGACGACGGCCTGCTCGGAGGCCTGCTCCTGCTTGATCGTCGCCTCGGCCTTTTGCTCGTTGGCGATCTTCGTCTTCTCCTGGATCTGGGTGATGAGGGCCTCGACGTCCGTGGTCTTGGCGTCGACGATGACCTTGGCGTCCGTGAGCTCGATGGACATGCGGTCGACGTCCTTGGCCGCGTCGACGAGCTTGCTCAGGCCGCCGCTGAGGCGCTTGACGCTCGAGTCGACCTTCTTCTCGTTGAGGGAGAGCTGGGACTGGTAGTTCTGGATGTAGTCCAGGTAGTTCTTGGGCGTCACGTAGTAGTAGCGCCGGAGCACCGTCGCGAAGCGCGTCGCCTGGGCAGGAAAAGGGTGATTCAAGTTCGCTTCAACATGAGTGTTCCGCGCGCGCGCGTTCCGGGAAAAGCATCCATGCTTCGAGACCGTTCCGAGAGATGATCGCTCGTCCCAAAATCAGCCGAAACGAGTGGAAAACGGCCGAGATCGGAGCCTTTGAAGTTGGGAATGTCGCTCTCTTGTCCTGCTCCGCGCGTCGCCTCGGAGACGACGTGCGTGTGGCTGTAGACGAGGTGCTGCACGATGGCCTCGCGGTTCTCCGCGGGCAGGGGCACCTCCGCCAAAAAGTAGTTGGCCACCTTGGAGAGCGCGTCCTCGGGCCAGGGGAAGAACCAGTCGATGACCGCGTTCGAGATGAGGCCCGGGAACGACCGGCACCGGAGCCGCAGCTTGTCGCCGCTCGGCGACATGGCCAACACGATGTGCAGGTTGTTCTGGCACTTGGACACGTAGTACTTCCAGAGGTTGTCCGGCGTGTCGATGATGCCGAGCTCCTTGACCTGCTTCCGCACGGAATTGCAGAGCTGGTCGCGCTCGTCCTGCTCGTAGAGCGCGGGCACCATGCCCGTCGTGAGCATGTTGTTCAGGAACTCGAGGAACCCCTCCTGGGCCACGTGGGCGTCCGTGAAGAGGAAGACGACCTCCTTCTCGCCGAGCTTCGTATATAAGGTCTTCAGGTCCGCGCGGAACTCGTCCTCGCCGTAGTTGCGCACGAGCGAGATGTTGAAGATGTCGTAGCCCGCGCAGTAGGCCGCGAGGCGCGTCAGCGACTGCTTGCCGCTGCCGCCGACGCCGATGAGTAAAGCGTTGCCCCGCGGCAGGCGGATGATGCGGTGCACGCGCGTCAAATGCTCCAAAGCCTGCTCGAAGAGCACGAGCGTCATCGGCGAGTTGTCCATGTTGTAGTTCTCCATGACGGCGTCGAAGATCTTGCGCGTGCCCTCGAGGCTGCCCATGTCGCAGTAGAGCCTCGGGTCCTCCGCCTCCTCCGTGAGGCGCCGCACCGCGTGCTTGTAGTCGCCGAAGACGAGCGGGTTCTCGAGCGCCTCGTCCTTGCACTCGGGAAAGGCCTCGCCGATGAGCTCGGAGACCTTGCCCTCGACTAATGTGAGATCCGCCTCGGAGACGAGGCGGTCGCAGAAGATGCGCTGGACCTCGTTGCGGAAGAGGCGGACGATGGACCACGACGTGTCGAAGGTATCCGGCGTCGCGAGGCAGATGCCTTCCGTGACGCGGCTCAGGTCCCGCAGGTTGAAGATGTAGTGGAACTTGGCCGGCGTCGGCGGCAGCGACTCGACGATGAAGGCGAAGAGCTTGAGCATGGCCTCGGGGAACTTCGCGCCGACGTCCTTGACGTTCGGCGCGAAGTCGCGGAGGTTCTGGGAGATGATCGCGCTGTACATGTGCGTCAGCACCTCCTGGGCCGGGTCCGGCAGGTTGAAGACGGAGAAGAGCGCGACGAAGCGCGTGTCGACCTTGTTGCGGCCGCCGCCCGGCGGCCCCATCGCGCCGATGTAGCACAGATCCTTCAAAATCTTCTGCGTGAGGTCCTTCTCGCGGTCGTAGATGAAGCCCCGGGAAATTAAGGTGAGGAGCAGCGTGATGGGCTGCTGCGTGCCGTAGGTGTCGACCTTGGGCATGTTCATGTCGTCGATGAAGATCGTGAGCTTCTTGCCGACGGGCGGCCCGTAGAAGTTGCCCGTGCGCTTGTCGACGTTGGCCTCGATGTTCGTCTGCACGTCCTTGGAGGACGTGCGGCTCGAGAAGCCGAGCGTGAGCCGCGTCGACACCTCGTCGTCGAGCGAGCCGAGGTAGTCGTTGATGATCGTCGTCTTCGCCGTGCCCGACGCGCCGACGAAGAGGATGGGCTTCCGCGGCGCCATCTCCTGGAGCAGGTGGCTGAACTTTGTGGAATCCGTCGTCGGCACGATGATCTCGTAGAACCGGAAGGGCGACGGCTCGACGTACTCCGCGACGCGCGCGGACCACTTCTCCCACCGCTTGCTCTCCGGGTCGAAGACGTTGTCCGCGATCAAGCCGTCGGGCAGGCCGCAGGTCGCGATCTTCTTCACGAAGGCGTTGAAGAGCTCCATGGACGACCCCAGCAAAGCCGCGCCGATGGACCAGTTGACGCAGAACGCGTAGACGTTCTCGATGTCGTCGCGCTCGGGCAGCGTCTCCGGGGGCATGTGCTCGTAGAGCGGGCCGAGGAAGGCGTCGAGCGCCGTCGTGAGCTGCTTGATCATGTCGATGGACGTGATGGGGATGACGGACCGCAGCTTCGCGCCGAGCTCGCCGTCGACCAAACCGAACTGCACGTAGTCGATGCACTTGGTGACGTACTGGTCGAAGAGCGCCTCGAGGTGGCCCGCCTCCTCCTCCTTGTCCGGCGCGATGTCGCGGCCGTTGCCGCAGCGCTTGCGCACCCAGCGCTCGTAGAAGGGCCGGTAGCCCAGGTTCTTCGGGTCGACCCAGACCATGCCGCACCGCGAGATCGTCGCGGGCGACGCGTACTGGAGGTCGAAGGTCTCGCAGATCATGGCGCAGTGGGGCTGGAGCCGGATGCGCTCGCCGTTGGGGAGCGTCAGCAGCCGGTTGTCGTCCATGACCGAATTCATGTTCTCGACCCAGACCGCGTCGACGTCGCCGTCGTAGATGATCCACCGCATCTCGTTCTCCTTGCCCTTGGGCAGGGGCTCGTTGAGCTCGCGGAAGAGGCGGCTCAGGACGCCGTCGGTCCAGTCGCGCGTGACCGGGTCCATGATGCCGTAGAGCTCGTGGAGCGGCTGGGCCTTGGGGTTGATGACCCAGTAGCGCACGAGCACGTTCTCCGCGGCGAGGCGCGCGGATTTCAGCGTGTCGAGCACGAGCGTCTTGCCGCCGCCCGTGGGGCCGACGATCATCGTCGTGTGGCGCACGATCATGGTCTCGTACATCTGGATGACCTTGTCGATCTGCTCCTTGTGGACGGCCTCGTCGGAGCACTTGTAGCCGCCCTTCTCGAGCTCCAGGGCGACCTCGACCTTCAAATCCTCGTAGCCGACGCGCGGCGCGTCGAGGCCGGGGAAGAGGTCCGTGATGAGGCCCTTGAAGAGGGGCACGTCCTCGAAGACGTACTTGGGCATGTTCGAGTCGCGGAGCACGCGCATGAGCACGAGATCCTCCGGTAAATCCGAATACTCGCGCTTGAGGCCGCCGGCCATCACTAACACGGATTTCAGCGACCGCAGCCCGAAGTCGTAGTGGTACTGCTTCGAGAGCTGCTCCTTCGAGAGCTTGTAGAGCACGGTCATCTTGCGCGCGAGGACCTTGGCGCCCTCGAAGCCCTCGGAGAAGAGCATGATCTCGCAGATCATCTGCAGGTCGGGCACGATCATCGTCACGGGCCGGAAGAGCGCCTTCAGGTTGTCCGGGAGCTCCGTGCGGCCCGCGTAGCCCGGGTTCATCGTGATGAAGAAGCCGCACGTCGCAAACCCGGCGACGCGCTTGACGAAGATCTCGCCCATGCCGATGTCGCAGGACGGCTTGTCGTAGATGAGCGCGTTCTGGATACTGCGGAGCTGCGCGGACCTGGGCGGGAAACGGGTGATGCGGCGTCGCTTCAACGTGCGTATGCCGCGCGCGCGCGTTCCCCAAACGCACCCACGCTTCGATACCGTGGCGAGCGACGATCGCTCGTCCAAGAACCAGCCAAAACGAGTGGGAAACGACCGAGCGAGGAGCCTTTGAAGATTCGTCCCGCGCGGGCGCGGACACGACGGACAGCACCTCGATGTTGATGCGGTTGAACTCGTCGAAGCAGCCCCAGGCGCCGGCCTGGACGAGGCCGCTGAAGATGGAGCCCATGGCCTTGTAGTCCAGACCCTCGCCGCAGTTGATGACGAAGCAGGGCAGCGCGAGCGACTTGGCCAGGTCCTTGACCGTCTCCGTCTTGCCCGTGCCCGCGGGCCCCGCGGGCGAGCCGCCGAGCTTGAAGGTCAACGCCTGCGTGATCGTCATGTAGCACCGGTCCGTCAGGGGCGTGATGACGAGGCGGCCGTTGAGGCCCATGTACTCGTAGCCGTAGCGGAAGAAGCCCGTGCACTGCTTGATGACGCAGTCGTCGATGTCGCGGTCCCAGTAGAAGCGGAGCTGGCTCTCCCAGGCGAACTCCTTGGCGTGGAGGATGGACTCGCGGATGAAGCTGTCGACGATGTCGCGCGAGTGGACGTCGATGATGAGGAGCGTGTTGACCTTCTTCCGGTTGATCTTGTTCAGGCTCGTCCGGACCTGGGCGGCAAAAGGGTGATTCAACGTCGCTTCAACGTGAGTGTTCCGCGCGCGCGCGTTCCGGAAAAAGCGCCCACGCGTCGAGACCGCTCCGAGAGATGATCGCTCGTCCAAAAATCAGCCGAAACGAGTGGAAAGCGGCCGAGAAAGGAGCCTTTGAAGTTGGGAATTTCGCTCTCTTTTGCCGCCCTCGTCCGGACCATCGCGACCAGGTCGTTGAGCTGCCCCGTGAGCTTCTGCTCCAGGTTCTTCAGCGCGTACTTGTCGCCCGTGCCCACGAGGCGGAAGGCGTCCTCGACCTCCCAGGTCCACCAGATCTGCGACCCCGCGAGCGTGACCATGCCGAGCGTGTTCGCGTCGAGGATCCAGTCGCCGCGGTCCATCTGCGCGTAGTTGTAGACGCCCGCCTTGGTGATGCCGTGGAGCGACTCCTTCATCGACTCCTCGACCTTGGTCATCCAGACCTCGACGGGCCCGTCGATGGGCGACGGCGGGTCGAGGTTGAAGCTCTCCTTCTCCGACGCGACCATGCCCGTGACGGACCTGCGCGCGGCATCGAATCTTCAACGCGACTTCAATGTACGCGTATTCGACGGTTCTGACATGGGCTCTTGTGCGCTCCGTCGAGAACTCGACGGGAGCCATCGATCCGTCCAAGCATCAGCCGACGGGAGCCATCGATCCGTCCAAGAATCGGCCGCATCGACGTCGACGCGACCGAGAATTCTGACGTTCGGCCCCGACGTCCCGGCTCGCGACCGAGCGAGAGAGTTCTGAAGTTCGGCCCCGACGCCACGGGTTGATTCGCGCGCCGCGGCGGACTTGGCGTTGCGCGCGAAGATGAGCTCCTTGACGTTGTCGAAGAGCTTGAGCATGTGGACCTGGATGGACGTCGGATCGCTCGAGCCGAGCACGGAGAGGAGCTCGTCGTCGGAGATGAAGTAGAAGCGGCTGAAGGCGTTGCGCTTCGTGTCGAGGTAGTCCGTGAGGCTCTTCTGGCACTTGTCGAGGCGCTCGCCGAGGTTCGTGAGGACGTCGAAGCAGTTGTTGGACGTGCAGGCCTTGATGACGTTGGGCTGCTGGTTCGTCGACGTCATGATGCCCTTGAAGGCCTTGTTGATCGCGTCGAACTTCTTGGCTTCTTCCGGGAGCTGCATGCGGATGTCCTCGCTGCCGACGAAGATGGACTCGAGGTACATCCACTGGCGCTGCACGTTGAACCAGACGTCGAGCGTCTCGTTGACGAGGTTCAGCGTCTTCTCCCAGGACCTCACCTTCTGCGCGAACGCGCCGACGAAGCGCGACCCGGACATGGTCTGGAGGTTCAGCATGTTGTCCTCCAGGTTCAGCTTGATCTCCTCGGCGCCGCCGAGGATGAAGCCGCGCTGCGTGCCGTCCTTGGAGTAGACGCGCACGTCGAGATTCGTCGACGCCCACGTCGACTCGATCGCGCGGATCTCGTTCTCGATCTTCAGCTCGTTGATGGCCTCGAGGACGATCTCGTCGATGGCCTCCCCAAAGTTCTGGAGCTCCATGGCGAAGATCTTCGCGAGCGTGATGGACTTGACGTTGTCGATGGGCACGCCCGTCACCTCCGTGAGCTTGTTCCAGTGGCGGTCCTTCATGGCCTCGTTCTTGAGGTTGACGATGACGGGCAGCGACTCCTTGAAGTTCGCGATGACCGTCTCGACGGCCTTGAACTTCGAGTTCTCCTTGAGGTCCCCGGGCAGCTTGCGCATCTGCTTCTCCGCGGTCTCGACGCCGCCCTTGAGCGCGTTGATGTCGAGCTCGCCCCAGAGCGACTCGGACATGGTCGTCCGGAACTCCATAAAGTCCTGCGGGCGGGCGAGGGGGGTTCCGCGGCGCGGGCGGTCGAGGGGGCGCGCGAGGCGCGGCGCGCTCGGGGCGCGGCGATTTCGGGGCGCGGCGCGTGCGAGGCGCGCCGCGGAGCGCTACGCCGCGGAGCGAACGGCGCGCCGCGGAGCGAGCGGTCGAGGCGCGACGCGAAGCCGGGCGACGGGGCTCGCGGCCGCGCGCGAACACTCGAGACGCCGACCGCGCGCCTCGTAGAGCTTGTAGATGAGCGACAGGCGCCTGAGCTCCTCGGACATGGTCGCGAGGACCGGGTAGGGCGTGATCTCGAGGTCGAAGAGGTTCTCCGCGTTGACGAGCTCGCTCTTCTTCGCGTGGCACTTGGCCAGCGTGCGCTTGTAGTCGACCAAGAGCGCGACGCCGTCCTCGAGCGTCACGCTGATGGACGCGGGCCCGCTGTCGTAGAACTGCTTGTTCATCAGTTTCAGCTCCTCCAAAAACTCGGCGGCCTGCTGCGTCGTGACCTCGCGGAACTCCTCCTTGACCTTGGCCAGCCGCAGGTCCTTCGTCTTCGCCGTGCAGTAGAGCGCGTGCCACCGCGCGGCGAGGCCCGCGGCGACGGACGACTCCTCCTCGGCGACGGCGACGTCGTAGCGCTGCAGCGTGCGGTAGCGCTCCATGACGTCGAAATATTTCAGCTCCATGTCCATGGACTCGTCCGTGATCGTCGTGATCGTGTTGAGCACGAATTTTAACGCCTCCAGATCCTCGGGCTCGATGGCCATGTCCTTCTCGTAGGCCTCGATCTTCTCCGTCAGCACGTCCATGGCCTTTTTGGAGGCGACCCGTAGAATGTCGCCGTACTGGTCGCGCCACTGGAGCGCCTGGCTCGCGATGCCCTCGGCGACGGCCGACGCGTCGATGTGGATGAACTCGATGGACGACCGCGCGTCCTGCGCGACGGCCTGCTCGCTGAGCGCCGCGTAGAAGGAAAGCTTCGCGTCGAAGAAGACGAAGGACGGCGGGTTGTCGTGGAGCTTCTCCAGGTTCGCGCGCGCCTTGGCGTCCCAGAGCTTGTACTTGCGGTCGTAGATCGTCCACGACTCGAGGTAGTTGGAGATCTTGCCCGACGACATCGTCAGGTTCTGGATGTTCGCCGTGAGCGACCGCTGCAGCGCGACGATGTGCTGGTTGGACGACACGTCCTGGAAGAAGGAGAAGACGAAGGGCTCCTCGTCCTCGTGGACGACCTGGGGCTCGCACTCGAGGCACGTGCCGCGCTTCCAGCGGACGAAGACCTTCGCGGACTCGACGATGTTCTTCACGGCCTTCGTGAAATATTTGTTGAGGTCGCTCGGCGGCGGCGTCACGACGAGGTCCTTGCCGTTGAGCGTGCATTTTACCAAAATAAACGGCGTGCAGTCCTCGTGGCGCAGCATCTCCTGGAACGCCGCGAGCGACTTCGTGATCATCATCGTGATCGCGTTGAAGATGCGCTTCTCCCAGAGCTTGTAGTAGCCCGCGAGGAGGGGCGAGTTGCCGTTGTTGGACGTCGCGACGACCTCCTCGACCTTTTTGAGCAACGACTCGATGGACCGGTACTTTTGCACCAAATTCTGGAGCCGCGCGACGCGCTTCGTCTCCATGGCCTCGTAGAACTCCGTGACGTCCGTCAGCACGGGCGCGCCCGTGCGGCCGTCGGATCGCAGGTCGATGGCCTGGGCGAGCACCGTGCCCTCGATGGCCGCGACGATCTCGTCGATCATCGTCGAGCTCTTCTGGATCTGGCTCACGACGCCCGCGAACTCGTTGAGCGCCTTGTCGCAGGCCTCGATGAAGAAGGGGATGCGCTGCGAGTTCCAGTTCAGCGGCGTGAAGCCCGTGCGTAGGACCCGCTGGAGCACGGCGAGCTGGCGCACGAGCAGCTCCGACTCCACGGGGCTCAGCGACGCGAGCAACGCGTCGTACTTCCGCAGCTTCAGCTGCAGGTTCTGGCGGTAGCTGTGGTACTTGTCCTCCTGGAGCGTCACGTTCAGCGCCGCGTCGGGGATCGCGAAGCCCATGCGGTCCAGGTACTTGGACTCGCGGATGATCAGCGACAGCTCCGCGACGAAGTTGACGCGGTACGGCGGCGGCGGCATCTTGAACTTCGCGGCCGACTTGTTGCGGCCACTCGCGCCCTTGACGGCGTCGGGCGCCGGCGCCTCGCCGTCGCCCTCGCCGGCGTCGCCCTTGGCCTCCTTGCCCGCGGCGGCGAGGATGGGCTGCTTGAGCTTCTCCGTCGCGACCTGCTGCACGTGCGCCTCCCACTCGCGGTAGAGCGACGTGATGTACGCGTCGACGGCGCGCGCGAAGGTCAGGTAGCGCTGCTTCACCTGCTCGCCGTACTCCGTCGACAGGAGGCCCTCGTGGGCCTTGAAGCGCAGCACGGGCTTCTTCGCGCGCTGGTACAGATCCCGCGCCCACGCGACCGCGCCCGCGACGGGCGGGAAGTTCTTGTAGATGGGCGGATTCTCGCGGTGCGTGTCGAAGATGCCGTGGATCGCCTCGAGCTCCTTCGTGTACTGCTGCAGAATGTCCTTGTAGCGGTCGTTGATCTGCTGGTTGATGGACTCGCGGCTCTGGATGTTCCGGAAGTTCTCGACGAGCTCGAACGCGCCTGCGCGGGACGCGAGTGATGCGACGTCGCTTCAACGTGAGTGTGCCGCGCGCGCGCGTTCCGGGAAAAGCATCCACGCGTCGAGGGCGCTCCGAGCGATGATCGCTCGTCCAAGAAGCAGCCGAAACGAGTGTACAACGGCCGAGAGAGGAGCCTTTGAAGTTTCGCGCGCTTTTCCCGCCCCGGACCGCGCCCTCCGCGGAGCGCAGCTTCTGGAAGGACTGCTCGATGAAGGACCGCGTCATGTCCTCGATCTGCTCGACGTGGTCGTGGAAGTTGTCCATGACCTTGGACCAGGACTCCTTGTAGCGCCGGTCGAAGATGTTGAAGGGCACGGACTCGAGCGGCTCGACCAGGCGCTCGACGCGCTCCATGACCTGGTCGATGCCGTCGGACTCGCCCGTGACGGCCTTGAGCTCCGGGCCCAGGAACTTGTGGAACTGGTCGAGGACCGTCGCGACCTCGAAGAGGTGGCCGCAGACGTGCGCCATGTACTTTGTGAGCTCGAAGAGCCGCTTCCGGTCGAACTCCCAGCGGATGTGCGTGCCGCTCTCCTCGATGCGCTGGCGCACGGACATGTAGGTGCTCTCCCAGGAGTTGAGCACGGTCTGTGCCTCCTTGATGACCTTCTTCGCCTGCTCGGGCGACCGCCGCAGGATCGTCTTGATGTTCACCTCCGTCTCGACCTTCTCCGCGATCTTGTAGGCGATGCGCTCCATGAGCGGGACCATGCCTGAGCGGCGCGGGGTCGGGTGCGCGCGCGGGGGGGGGGCTGGCGAGGGGCGCGCGGTCGGCGCGGGCGGCGCCCCCGGTGTCGGAGACGCGTGCTCGACGGCGCGGGCCCGACGGCCCCGGGTTCGATCGACGCCGCGGCGGACGCAGATCCGTGTTGTAGTGGCGCGAGATGATCCAGACCATGCGGATGGCGTTCATCATGGACGGCAGCGTGTCCAGGATGGTCGTGAAGGAGCCGTGCGTGATGTTCTTGAAGTGGCGCTCGAGCGTCGTCAGGAACTTGACGTTGTCCTTCGCCTCGACGTAGAGCTTCTGGAGCTCGCCGAAGTTGTAGTTGAAGGTCGCGACCATCTGGGCGTCGGCCATCTTGAGCACCTTGAGGATGTCCTGGACGTTGGGCATGTTGATCTGCTCGTAGAGCGCGCTCAGCGCGGCGTTGCGCTGGCGCCAGAACTCGATCTCCGCGAGGGGCCCCTTGGTCTTGGGCCGCTTCGAGTTCTCCGCCTCGACGACGGTGGCGACGAGCTTGGACCAGGACTCCATGGCGACCTCGAGCTGGTTGACGACGTCGTAGTCCTCGGACGCGGCCTTGGCGTCCTCGATGTCGATGTTCGGCACGGACAGGAGCACGTCGCCCTTGACCTGCTTCATGGCGTGGCTCAGGACGCTCTCGAACCAGACGACGTTCCGCTGAAATTCGTGCTTCGCCGCGCCGGCCTCCAAATCCTCGGCCTCGAGCGCGGCCGCGCGCACGGGCGAGCCGCCGGCGTCGCCCGCCTGCTCCGCGCCGCCGCCCTGGGGCACGTAGAGCTCGCGGAGGAGCGTGCCCATGTTGCTCAGGAGCGAGTCCGTGAGCGTGCCGAACTGCATGGCGTCCATGAGCTGGTCCTCGGAGCCGTTCACGGGGACGGCGTCGCCGAGCTTGAGGAAGTACTGCGCGCGCGAGTCGACGCCGCTCTGCGGGATCGTGTAGCTGTGGCAGCGCAGCTTCCGCTCCGCGGGCTTGCCCTTGTCCGCGTGGGTCTCGAAGTAGAAGAAGACGGCGCTCCCGCTCGGCGTCTCGTCGCTGAAGAAGCTCTGGAGCGCGACGCCGCCCGTCTTCGAATAAGCATCCAACGCCACGGCCTCCTCGTCGATGGCCACGGCGTCGGCCCATTCGTCCTCCGTCGCGCCCAGGTTCAGCAGCACCAGCTTCTTGATGAAGTCGGCCGCCATTAGGGCGGTGGCTCGTCGGCCTCCTATGCCCAGGAGACGACGCCGGCAGCCGCGCTTATCGTTGCGCTGGAATCCATTGGCAGCGTCGGCTGATCGAAAGTTCACCAAACCGACAGTGCATCGCGGCGCGGCGCGATGATCCATGCCGCATCGCGCCGCAGCTAGACCATGTACGCTGCGCTGCTGCTCGTCACGCATGCGCTCGCAGCACCCTACATCCTGTCCTTTGGGCGCTACGCGCTGAAGGCGACGCACGCGCGCGTGGTCGAGCGCGCGCTCGGCTCGCGGCTCGTCGCCGCCCAGCTGCGACCCCAGCGGTGCTCGCCGATCCCGTCGGACTTTTTGAGCCTCGACCTGCCCCCGGCCGCGGCGTTGTCCCTCGCGCGGCGCGGCTTCCGGCTGTCGCGCGACCGGCGGCGCGCGCGGCGCCCGCTCTTCGCGCCGCGGAACGAGAGCTTCCTCGCGTTCGCGCGCACGCGACAGCTCCGCGACGCGCCCGCGCGGCCGCAGCGGCGGTCGCCCTACGCCGAGGTCGTCGCGCCGGGCCTCGAGGCGCGGGCCGCGTGGGCACAGGGGGAAATCGGCGCGAACGCGTCCGTCGCGGTCTTCGACACTGGCCTGCCTCCCGACCACGGCCACTTCCGCGCGCGGCCCGGCGAGCTCGTGGAGCGCATCAACTGGACGAGCGAGCGCACGCTCGCGGACACGCTGGGCCACGGCACCTTCGTCGCGTCGATCGTCGGCGGCGTCGGGCCGGGCTGCCCGGGCTTCGCGCCGGGCGCGGCGCTCCACGTGCACCGCGTCTTCACGAACCAGCAGGTGTCCTACACGGCCTGGTTTTTGGATGCTTTTAACTACGTTCTGTGGCGCGGCGACGTCGACGTGCTGAACCTGAGCGTCGGGGGGCCGGACTTTGCGGACGCGCCGTTCGTCGACAAGGTCCGCGACGTCGTCGCGTCGGGCGTCACCGTCGTGTCGGCCATCGGCAACGACGGCCCGCTCTGGGGCACGCTCAACTCGCCCGCCGACATGCTCGAGGTCGTCGGCGTCGGCGGCGCGGAGGCGCGGAGTGGCCGCGTCGCGCCGTTCTCGTCGCGCGGGCAGACGCTGAGCGAGGCGCCCGGCGGCGGCGCGGGCCGCGCGAAGCCCGACGTCACGGCGGCGTCCAACGGCGTGCTCGGCGCCTTCCCCGACGGCGACGCGTGCCGGCCCATGCACGGCACGTCCGTCGCGTCGCCGTCCGTCGCCGGCGTCGCCGCTCTAATCGCGTCGGCCGCGCGGCGCGCGGGCGCGGCGACGCGGAACCCGGCCATGGTGCGCCAGTGCCTGCACGCGACGGCGAAACCCTACGGCCGCTTCAACGCGACGGAGCGCGCAAGCGACGCCGACGGGTCGCGGTCGAGCCTCTACGCGCAGGGCGCCGGCCGGATCGACGCCGCGGCGGCCGTCGCGTGCGCGGAGCAGTACAGGCCCCGCGTGACGCTCTTCCCGGCGGCCCTGGACCTCGCGGAGGACTGCCCCTACCTGAGCCCGCTCTGCGACCAGCCGCTCTTCTCGGGCGGCCGCGGCGTCGCCGTCAACGTCACCGTCGCGAACGGCTTTGGGGTTTTAGGCGCCGTCGTCGACGCGAGATGGGTCCCCGGCGAGCACGGCGAGCATCTGGACGTCGCCGTGCCGTCGGCGATCCACGGCGACGGCGTGGCGCTCTGGCCCTGGTTCGGCGCCGTCGCCGTGCGCGTCGCGCCGCGGGCGACGGGCTTCGTCGGAGTCGCACGCGGCGCGCTCCACCTCGCCGTCGAGACGCGCACCGACGCGCCGGCGGCGCGGACCTACCCCTTCGGGCGCCCCTCGGGCGCGGGCACCTGCGGCGGGGCACCGGCCGAGGCTCGCGTCTGGGTCGCGCTGCCGATTGCGGCGGCGTTCGCGGAACCGCCGCCGCGCGCGAAGCGCGTGCTCTGGGACGCGACGCACTCGCTGGCCTACCCGCCCATCTTCGCGACGCGCGACTTCCTCGGCCAGAACGCGGACCTGCTGGACTGGAACGGCGACACGCCGGAGACGAACTTCCGCGAGACGTTTTTAGAGTTGCGGCGCCGCGGCTTCTACGTCGACGTCGCGCGCGGCGACCTGCGCTGCCACGACCTCGACGCCTACGGCGCGCTCCTGATCGCGGACCCGGAGGACCTCTTCTGGGACGGCGAGGTCGACGCCGTCGAGCGCGCCGCGCGGCGCGGGTTGGGCGTCGTCGTGTTCGGCGACTGGCACGACGCGGCGCTCCTGGACAAGTCGGCCTTCTTCGACGACAACACGCAGGTCTTCTGGACGCCCGCCGTCGGCGGCGCGAACGTGCCCGCGCTCAACAAGCTGTTGGGCCGCTTCGGGGCCGCGCTCGGCGCGGAGGTCTACGACGGTCCGCTGCCCGCGGCGCTCGGCGACGGCGCGCGGTTCCAGTCGGGCAACGCCATCGCGCGCTTCCCCGCGGGCGGCTGGCTCGTCCACGCGCCGCGCCTCGCGCGGCGCCGGTCCCTCGGCCGCGCCAAGGAGCCGGACGGGCAGCAAAGGGTGGCCGTGCTCGGCGCCGCGGAGACGGCCGCGGGGCGGCTCGTGCTCTTCGGCGACTCGGGCTGCCTCGACGAGGCCCACCGCCAGGGCGGCCCCTGCTTCCCGCTGCTCCACGCGGCGCTCGCCTTCGCGGCCGCGGGAAAGCGCGACAAAGCGGTCTTCCCGGACGCCGCGCGCCTCGCCGAGGACCACGCGCGCGGCGCGGCGCCCTTTGACCACCCGGCGGACGCCATGCTCCGCAAGTACTCGCGCCACTACGCCGGCGCCGCCCACGGGCCGCCGCCCTACGACGCGCGCCCCGCGGAGCTGCCCTCGGAGCCCGCGTGCCGCGCGGCGGGCGTCGCCGCGCTCCGGAGCCTCGCGGCGAGCGAGGCGGCGCCGGCGTAATGTGACGGGGTGGGCCTCCTTTATTCTGTTGGCATCCAGGGCCTACGCTGTGGACCGGGTCCGCAGGCACTACGCGGAGGGGTACTCCCCCTGGGCTCCCCCTGGAGTCGTCTAAATTGGCGAGCCGCCAGTGCCACGGATCGAGACTACGAGAGAGACCTGGACTTGTGCGTCGTGTGGCGACGCCCCCATTCGCAAGGACGCGCAGCAGAGTCATGTCGTGGCGGGAGAAGAAGTTGGAGTATGAGAATCGCATGGCCCGAGCGAGGGGCAAAAAACTCGACACTCTCAAGACCTGCACGATCTGCGGCGCCGACAAGGCCAAGGCCTGTAAAGGTTGCGGCACGACGGCCTACTGTTCGACGGACTGCCAACGCATCGACTGGCGCGACCGGGGCCACCGGAAGGTCTGCAAGAAGATCCAGGCCGCGGAGGCGGCGCGGGCCGAAGCGCCGACGCCCCCGCCGTCGCCGCCGCGGGACGTGTTCTACGGCCCCGCGCCGCGGTCGCACGCCGACGAGGTCCGCGCGCGCATCGCGGCGGAGCACGAAGCCGCCCGCGTGCGGCGCGAGGCGAACCCGGAGCGGGAGCCGCTGTCGGCGCGGTTTGGGTCGCGGTGCCCGATCTGTTTCGGGGACTGGGACGTGAATGTGGAGAACGTGATTCTCATCTGTTGCTGCCGAAAGGTCTGCAAGTCGTGCGAGGACAAGATCGGCTTCGGCGCGTGTCCTCTCTGTCGGATACCATGCCCAAATGACGATGCGGAAGAACTCGCGCGTCTGCGCCGCCATGTGGAGAACGAAGTGCCGGAAGCGATTGTGTTTTTGGGAATCGCGTACGCCCTCGGTCGGTACGGCCTCGTGAAATCCGATAAGAAAGCCGCGAAGATTTACCGGCGCGCCGTGGAGCTCGGGGACGTGGAAGCAATGGTATTTCTTGGGGAATTTTACGAGCATGGAAGTGGCGTCAAGCTGGACAAGAAGAAGGCGGAGCGGCTGTATCGTATGGCCGCAGATCGAGGTGACGCGGTCGCGCAAAACAATGTAGGGATTTTACTTTACTCTGAGCAGAGATTTGAAGAAGCGTTCCGGTACTACGCGCTCTCGGCGGATCAAGGCTATACCGGTGGAGAGAGCAACCTTGCCTGCTGTTACAGGGACGGACGAGGCACGGAAGTCGACCTCGGCAAAGCCAGATACTGGTTCCAGCGCGCCGCTGCCAAGGGCCACGACAAAGCCATAGAGTTACTCGAGCGCTTCGACGCGCAAGTATAGCCTAACAATCTTTACGCCTTGCCGTCGCCCGAGCCCGAGATGCTGCGCTCGCGCGCGGGCGAGTCGCGCTTGGCCTTGGCCTCAGCAGTGATAGCAGCGTGCTATCTCCCGTGCACGCCTCGCGCTGACCCGCGACACCCCACCTCTAAATTCCATTACTCGCCGTCGTTGTCCGGGGCCTCGCCGTCGTCGTCGTCGCCCGCGCCGGGCGCGAGGACGGCCTCGATGTCCGCGAGCTTGTCCTCGATGTAGTCGTTGATGTCGCTGTGGTCGCGGAAGTAGTGGTCGATGGGGTCGCGGATGGCGCGCAGGATCTCGAGGTCGATCTCCGGGCTCGACTCCTGGGGCTTGAGCACGAGCGCCGCGGCCGCGCCCTCGTCCTGGAGCCCCTGCTCGCGGAGCAGCTGCTTGATCATGAACGCGACGACGGCGCTCCGGTCGCTGAGCTTCCGCAGCTCCTCCTCGCCCCGCGCGAGCGCCGCCTCCTCGCCCTCGAGCACGGCGCAGGCGTCGTAGTAGCGCCGCTTCGTGCGCTCGAGGGACTCGCGCTGCTCCTCGTAGTCCTCCTCGCACTCGCGCTCGGACCGGTAGAGCCGCTGCGGCGTCGCGTCCTTGAGCTTCGCCGCGGACTTCGTCGACGGCCGGCGCGTCGCCTGCTTCGTCGGGGTCATCTCCAGGGGCGCGCGGCGCGCGGGGGCTGCCTCCATCTCGTGGATGTTACAGCCTCGAGCAGCCTGTGTCACAGCCTCGCTGGCCGGGGGTCGTCCCGCGCCGCTGCGCGACGCGTCGCCGGGACGACGACTAGGGGCGGCGTGTGGGGGGCCCGAAGCTGCACTTACCTACCCGCCGCCCGGCGGCTTCCAAAATTCGAGGACCGAAGGCACGAGGTCAGCTGGCGCCGGGCGACCGAAGCGGAACTCGAGGTACTTGACGAGGCAGCTCCGCGGCGCCGTGAGGACGCGGCGGTACGTCCGCACGAGCTGGTCGTAGCCGCCGGCGGCCTGGACGCGGTCCATGTAGCGCCAGGCGGAGTCTCTGTCGCGCGAGTTCCAGTTTGGACCAACTGGAAGGGGTCCTTCGCGTTCAATGCCCGCGAGCGATTCGTCGTCGAAGGTCGCGCCGGCTCGGAGCAGCGGCTCGAGGCAGGTCCGCTGGCCGTAGTAAAGGGCATTCTCGAGTGGCGTTCGACCTTCCCCGTCGCGAGCATTGATGTCTATGCCGGCGTCGAGAAGGACTTGAACGGCGGCGAGCTCGCCGCTAAAAATTGCGAAGTTCAGAGCCGTCCATCCAAATCCGTTCACGTGCATTGCGTCCGCACCAGCTTCGAGTAGCACATGCACGACGTCTACGTGTCCGTTCCCTGCCGCGAAGTGGAGGAGATCTGAGTCCAATTCGCACCCCACCGCGAGGAGCGCCTTCACCATGGAGACGTCCCCATCCCAAGTGGATGCCTTCTGCAGAAGAGTCCACGTGAATCTTCGACCGGTTTTTTCCGAAAAAAAAGGTTTTTTCACGGCCAGGTCCACCTCGTACGCCGCGAGCGCGCGCCGCACCAGGTCCGCGGGGATCGAGCCCTCGCCCGAGAGGAGCCCCGCCATCATGGAGGCGAGCAGCTCGTTCGTCCGCTCGTTCCGCGTCTCGGCCAGGTCCACGTCGAACGCCGCGAACACGCGCTTCACAACGTCCAGGCTGATCGACTCGGCGCCCACGGCCTGGGTCTCCATGCTCCCCCGCAGACGGGCTGCCGGCGCCCCAGACGCCGTGCCTTTGGCTCTCGCCTCCGCAGGTGCAAGTCTTGGTTGTTGATGCGAAATAGAACTTCACGATGGATAGGTCGCCGTCCCGGTCGCCGCCCCGGTAGCGGTGCCCCCCGCGCCGCACGATCGCCTGCGTCTAGCGCTCCTTTAGGGCGGTCCGCGCGGTCGCGCGCGTCGCCGCCTACATGGCGGCCAGGCCGGCGTAGGGCGGGCCGCGGGTCTCGATGCCGCAGTTGTCGGAGCCGCGGACGATCTTGAAGTAGCCCTCGTCGCCCCAGGACGTGTTCCAGGAGTTGGCGACGAGCCAGTAGTCCTTGCCGCCCTCCGTGCCCCAGCCGACGATCTTGACGGCGTGGCCGCCCTCGGGCATGAGCTCGTACCACTTCTTCGCGTAGACGCCGGACTTGTAGGACATGAAGGACTTGTAGACGTTGAAGGCGACCTGGATGGGCCCGTGGGTCATGATCTCCTTCTGCATGTTCTCGACGCCATTGACCGCGTAGGCGGACGCGGCCTTGTACTTCGTCCAGGACGAGCCGTCCTTGCACGACGTCTCGCACTTGGGCGCGTCGCCGCCGCCGGCCGTGTAGGGGAAGCAGGCGTCGGTGACGATGCCCGTGTTCTTGAGGTAGGTCCAGGCCGTGCCCAGGTTGCCGCCGTTGCAGCCCTGGTCGACGCGGTCGCACGACACGAGGTCCTCGGGCGAGAGCACGGGCTCGGCCTTGTTGTGCTGGATGGCGTTGCGGTCGCTGAGCACCTCGGCGGCCGAGAAGGCCCAGCAGGAGCCGCACTGCTGCTGGTCGCGGATGGGCTGCACGAGGCCCTTCCACTGCGTCACCGCGTTGAACTCGGACGGCACGTCCGTGATGTTGTCATAAAAATCCTGGGACCGCGTCTCGCCGAGGTACTCGGCGATGTGCGGGCTCGTGTCGGCGCCGAGGAGGCCCTTGACGTCGGCGTAGGTCATGCCCGCGAAGCGCTCGTTGACGCCCGCCTTCCAGGACATCTCCTCCTGGTTGAGGTAGTTCACGTGCTGCTCGTCGTTGATGAGCGCGCTGTCCTCGGGGTGCCAGGCGGCGAGGACGGCGGGCGCGAGCACGATGGCGGCTTTGAGGGACATGATGGCTGGGGTTGCTTTGCTTTTAAAGCGAGTCTGCCGCCCAGAGCCGCCAAATTTAATAGTGGCCAATGGGAAGACACCGGTGTCGGGACAAATAATAATATTTACCTTGCGACGCCTTCAATTTGCACTTCAATTTGCTTGATATCGTTCAGGATGCCGCGCGCGCGCGGCTGCGGCCGCACCTTCACGCACGCGCCCGCGGCCGCCGCGCACACGAAGGCCTGCCGCTACGGCTGCCCCCCCAGCAGGCGTGTGATTCCCCGCCCCCGCCCCCCCTGTGCGACCCGTTCACGACATAACGCCCCGCTGTACCCATCCTTAGGTTTTTTACACTGTGGCACTAATACTAATAATAATTTACAATAACAACAACAACAGTACATTTCATTTTTTTCTTGGTGTGGCGGCCGTGACATGGCGTCCGGCAGAGCCACGTCCCACGGCGCTTCGAGGATGTCCGTGGGCGACACCTCCAGGCAACGGAGGAAGCCGGCTTGGGGGAGCTGGTCGGACGAGCAGCCGCTGCCCCAAAGGACAGTCGTCCCCGAAGTCGACGGAGACCGCGGCCGGCGGGGGGCGCGCCGCGGCCGACGTGACGGGGAAGGCGCCGCTCGCGAAGCGTTCGCGTCCGCCGCCGATCTCGCCCACCCGCACGGCCAACCCGCCGTCGTCGCGCTTGGCGAGGACGGGCGAGAAGTCGAAGGGCGCTCCGTGGAACGAGACCTCGACGAGGCCGCCGTCGGGCGCGGCGCGCGGCGCCGCCGCCTCGTCCGCGACCGCGGCCTCCGCGTCCTTGACCTCCTCCTTGGCCTCGACCCGGGACTCCCCATCGATGTAGACCTTGGCCATCCCGGGACCGAAGAGGCCCGCGACCTTGGCCTTCGACGACTTCGGCTTGACCGTTCGCGGCGCGTAGGGGCCGTCGCGCTCCTTGGGCTCCGTGAGCTCCGGGAAGACCTCGACGATGGGCGCCGCCGCCTCGTCCGCGTCCTTGACCTCCTCGTCCACGCCCTTGGCCTCGACCCGGGACTCCCCATCGATGTAGACCTTGGCCATCCCGGGACCGAAGAGGCCCGCGACCTTGGCCTTCGACGACTTCGGCTTGACCATTCGCGGCGCGTAGCCGTCGCGCTCCTTGGGCTCCGTGAGCTCCGGGAAGACCTCGACGATGGGCGCCGCCGTCTCGTCCGCGTCCGTGGCCTCCTCGTCCTTGACCCGGGATTCCCCATCCGTGTACAAGTAGACCTTGGCCTTCCCGGGACCGAAGAGGCCCGCGACCTTGGCCTTCAACGACTTCCGCGACGACTCGACCGGGCCGTCGTCGTCGCGCTCCGTGAGCTCCGGGAAGCGGCGCGCGGCCTCGACGTCGTCGTCCTCGCCGTCCGCGTAGACCGCGATGTCCGAGCGGTCCACGACGGCGATGTCGTCCGGCCGGGCCGGGAGCGCCTTGCGGTCGCCCTTGGTGAGCGCAACGGGGTGCTTGCTGCGGTAGCGGTCGATCATGAAGGCGAGGGGCAGCGCGAGGATGCCCGCGATGGTCAGGAGGACGACGACGAGCAACCAGATCGGCAGCTCGAGGCTCGCGGTGTCGATCTCGTCGTCGACGTCGTCGGTCGGCGCGGGCGTCGGGTCGGGCGTCGGGTAGTAGACGACGGCGACGTCGACGGAGAGGCCGCCGCAGGCTTCCGTGGCCTCGGAGGTCTCGTTCAGCCCGTAATATTCTTCGATCCTGGCCTGGATCATCGCGGCCGTGTCGCCGAGGTGATCGTACGTCGCGAGCCGCCGCCCCAGGCTCGCCAAATACGCGTCGATCTGGTAGTCGAACATGGTGATGTCCGCGCGGACGTCGCTGCAGCCCATCGGGGTCGGCGCGGCCGTCGCGTTCGTCGCGTTCGCCGCGAGGAGCCGCCGCCGGCGGCCGTCCCCGCAGTTCGCCACGGTCTCGACGGCATCGGTGGACAGGCCCAGGGCCGCCGCGAAGAACTTGCGGTTGATCTTCATGCCGTCGTGGAGCTCGAGTTTCGAGTCGCCGCAGGAGTCGACGCTGTCGTCAGATAAGCCAAAGTCGACGACGACGGCGAACTCGACGGGCGCCGCCGTCGGCGCCGCGGACGGCGCGGCCGTCGTCGGCGGCGCGCTGGGCCGCGGCGCGGGCACGCGCGTCGGGTTGCCGGGGAGCGCGGTCGGCGCGGCGCTCGGCGCGGCCGTCGACGGCGCGAGGCTCGGCGCGTCCGTCGGCGCCGCCGCGGGCGGCCGCGTCGGGTTGCCCGGGAGCGCCGTCGGGGCGTAGGTTGGCCTCGACGAGGACGGCGCGGCCGTCGAGGGTGTCGCCGTGGACGGCGCCGGCGACGGCGGAGGCGACGGCGGAGCGGACGTCGGCGCGGGCGTCGGGTAGTAGACGACGGAGACGTCGACGGAGAAGCCGCCGCAGATTTCCGTGGCCTCGGCGGTCTCGTTCAGCCCGTAATAGCCTTCGATCATGGCCTGGATCGCGGCCTCCGCGTCGTCGAGGTCCTCGTACGTTGCGAGCCGCCGCCCCAGGCTCGCCAAATACGCGTTGATCTCGTAGTCGAACATGGTGACGTCCGCGCGGACCTCGCTGCAGCCCGTCACGTTCGGCGCGGCCGTCGCGTTCGTCGCGTTCGCCGCGAGGAGCCGCCGGCGGCGGCTCCTCGAGGGCGTAACACTTCTTGATGCTCTAGAGAAATTCGTCGCCCCACCACAGGTCGCCACGGTCTCGACGGCGTCTTCGGACAGGCCAAGGGCCGCCGCGAAGAACCCGCCGTCGACCTTCGAGCCGTCGTGGAGCTCGAGGGCCGTGTCCTCGCAAGAGTTGACCGTGCCGTCAGGTAAGACGAAGTCGATGGCGACGGCGAACTCGACGGGCGCCGCCGTCGGCGCCGCGGACGGCGCGGCCGTCGTCGGCACCGCGCTGGGCCGCGGCGCGGGCACGCGCGTCGGGTTGCCGGGGAGCGCGGTCGGCGCGGCGCTCGGCGCGGCCGTCGACGGCGCGAGGCTCGGCGCGTCCGTCGGCGCCGCCGCGGGCGGCCGCGTCGGGTTGCCCGGGAGCGCCGTCGGGGCGTAGGTTGGCCTCGACGAGGACGGTGCGGCCGTCGAGGGTGTCGCCGTGGACGGCGCCGGCGACGGCAGGGGTGACGGCGCCGCGGTCGGCGCGGCACTCGGCACGGCCGTCGACGGCGCGAGGCTCGGCGCGTCCGTCGGCGCCGCCACGGGCGGCCGCGTCGGGTTGCCCGGGAGCGCCGTCGGGGCGTAGGTCGGCCTCGACGTGGACGGCGCGGCGGTCGAGGGTGTCGCCGTGGACGGCGCCGGCGACGGCGGAAGCGACGGCGCCGCGGACGGGCCCGCGGACGGTGCGGCCGTAGGTGCGGCCGTCGGCGCGACGGACGGCTCGGGCATCGGCGCGGCGGACGGCGCGGCCGTCGGCGCGGTCGTAGGTGCGGCCGTCGGCGCAGCGGACGGCGCGGCCGTCGTCGGCGCGGGCGTTAGGACTGCCGTCGGCGCCGCCGACGGCTCACGGAAGCAGCGGTTGAGCGCCTCCGAGTCGGGCACCGCCGGCGCTGACTCCCCCGCGTCGTTCAGGGCGGAGACGGTCAGGTGGACCACGACGGAGCAGGGAATGCGGTCGAGCATCGTGAAGCTGAAGGACTCGGGCTGGCGCCGCTTGCCGTAGCTGGACCCGTTGCCCCCCCAGCCGCCGGAGCCCCGCTCCCAGAGCGAGCGTCCGACGACGTCGCCGAGCTTGCGGCGGCGGAGCGACGACGCCTCGACGGTGACGAGGGCCGTCATCGTCGCGTTCGTCTCGTTGGTCTCCGCTTCGTAGATCGTGTAGTGCGTGGGGATGCCCCCCTCGCCGGAATCGACCCAGGTCAACGCGGAGCTGTTGGAATCGAGCGTGACGTTCGCGGGAGGCCCCGGCGGCTCGAGCGCCGTCGGCGCCGCCGTCGGCGAGAACGTCAGCGTCGGCGCCGCCGTGGTGGGGTACGGCGTCGGCGCGGGGACGGGGACCTCCGTCGGATTCGACGTCGTTGGCGCCGGCGTCGGCGCCGGCCGCGGAGCCGCGGTGGGATTGCCAGGCGCGGGCGTCGGCGCGGGCGTCGGCGCCGGCTGCGGAGCCGCCGTCGGATTGCCAGGCACAGCCGTCGGCGCAGGCGTCGGGGCGGGCCGCGGCGAGGCCGACGGCTCGCCCGGAGCGGCGATCGGCGCCGGCGTCGGCGCCGGTCGAGGGGCTCCCGTCGGATTGCCAGGCACGGCCGTCGGCGCCGGCGTCGGCGCCGGCTGCGGAGCCGCCGTCGGATTGCCAGGCACAGCCGTCGGCGCAGGCGTCGGGGCGGGCCGCGGCGAGGCCGACGGCTCGCCCAGAGCGGCGATCGGCGCCGGCGTCGGCGCCGGTCGAGGGGCTCCCGTCGGATTGCCAGGCACGGCCGTCGGCGCCGGCGTCGGCGCCGGCTGCGGAGCCGCCGTCGGATTGCCAGGCACAGCCGTCGGCGCAGGCGTCGGGGCGGGCCGCGGCGAGGCCGACGGCTCGCCCAGAGCGGCGATCGGCGCCGGCGTCGGCGCCGGTCGAGGGGCTCCCGTCGGATTGCCAGGCACGGCCGTCGGCGCCGGCGTCGGCGCCGGCTGCGGAGCCGCCGTCGGATTGCCAGGCACAGCCGTCGGCGCAGGCGTCGGGGCGGGCCGCGGCGAGGCCGACGGCTCGCCCGGAGCGGCGATCGGCGCCGGCGTCGGCGCCGGTCGAGAAGCTCCCGTCGGATTGCCAGGCACAGCCGTCGGCGCAGGCGTCGGGGCGGGCCGCGGCGAGGCCGACGGCTCGCCCGGAGCGGCGATCGGCGCCGGCGTCGGCGCCGGTCGAGGCGCGGCCGTCGGATTGCCAGGCGCAGCCGTCGGCGCCGGCGTCGGCGCCGGCTGCGGAGCCGCCGTCGGATTGCCAGGCACAGCCGTC
>NW_008705612.1:0-2101 GCF_000186865.1 Aureococcus anophagefferens
ACCACTATCAGCAGCAGTGGCAAACGCGAAAAGCATGATTCGTCCTGGATCATCTAGAACTGGGGTGAGCTCCTCGACCAAGGAGTCAGTCACTGAGTCCTAGGCCAGTTCGACGCGGACAACACGAGAAGAATCCAGCGAGTCTACCTTGATCAACGTAACCGTCGAATGGGCTTCGTAGGCACGGACCCCCATTGCACTAACGCTCTTGAGATAAAAGGCTGCATCCTATCAGCTCTCGCGATGCGATGGCTCGTATCCAAATCATCTGTGTGTCATCTCGAAAGCATTTACTAGTAGTAGGGCGTCCTCTGTCGATGTCTGCTATCGACTATTTAGACCGACAAGCACATCTGAAGCGTACACGGGCGCAGCAGTAGCGTCCAGTCCGAACATGCTAGCGGCGCAACCGGATCCATATGCCATGCACAGGGTGCGTTGAATAGCAAGGCTGTCACCAATCTTCAGAGCGAGTGAAAGTAAACTAGCATAGACCGGGCACGTGTAGGTGGTAGCATTCTGGGCACTTATGGCAACGCCAGTCTCAACATGCTTTTGGAACAAATTCTCGTGTTGGGCCTTGGAAAGTTTACCATACATCACTCCACACATGAGTCACAGGTTCCTCTTTGAATGATAAGGAGCGTTATTGTGGTACGCGACTAGATCAAAGGTTGCCAGTAGTTCCCGTCGACCCACTGTTTCACTAAATCAGCCCTGGCACCACATCATGGCCTCTTCGTATTGACCAGTTGCGATGTTCACGTCTATTACCGCGTCGTTTGTGGGCCACCCGACGGGCCGATAGAAGTCCCAGGAGTGCTTGATGAATGTCGCGCGCTCTCGCTGGAGCAGCAATGCTGCTTGCGACGCTACCACCAGGGATATTGAAGACACCCCAATACCAGAGATATGAGCAGGATCTGGGTGGACCGCCGGGTCGGAACAGACCACGACACCGTACATGCCATTCCATGCTCTGCTCTGGAGCCAGCTCGTGGTACTGAATAATGCATTTGTCCCACCATAGCACGCATTGAAAGTGTCGAGCCCTTCAACACTGTGGTGGTCGTCAGCCTGGAATAATGACATCAAGAACGACTTGATTGACTTGCCGCGGTCCACCGCGCTTTCTGTGCCAACCTCGAGGCGGCCGAGTTCCATAAAGGCCAGCTCACACTATCAAAGCAGTCTACTTAAACTTGACAATGCTAGCGAGACAGTGTCTTCATCGTCGCTTACAAGAGTGATATTGTCCTGACCGCGCCCCATTGTGTATCTGCCGGGACTGTCGTGGAATGCTTCCACGCTTGAGGCGTTCAGCGCTAGATTCGGAGCGTAGTAGGACAGAGCGGCAATTCCGATGGCATTGGATTCGAAAGTTATGTCTGCAGTGCCGAGTGGAGCCAGGGAAGCGCCGCGTCACTGCACGTGGATCCCGCTCGCCACCGCCGTGTTATCCCAGGATGCAGCGTCTGCCACGAGGAAACGCACCGCGCGATCTGCAACCATTGCGCGATACAGATGCTTTATCTGCGTATCAGCGCTCTGATGTGAATACATGTCGATTGCGAGTATTTCTTACGGGCCACCAACCTCACCCTCATTGAGAGCAGTTGCCAACGACAGTAGGAAAAATCCAGCGGACTGCGCTTGCGAGTCTCAAGAGGCTGGAAATCGTAGCATAGCCTTACCAAAATTATCAAACTGCAGCGTGCCAAGCGCGTCGCTGCAAATGGTCCAAGTCTGCAGACCTGCTGGTTGGTGAACAATCTTGGAAATCTCAGCCTGCGAACCATCCTGCAGCACCACACCGCACGCAAGTGCTCGAGACTGTCACGACTGCGTCACAACAGCCCAAGTATGCGCTGTAGAGTCAATGCGACAACCAAGCAGGCTGTTGTTAGTCTGCGACATGATTCAGTGATTGAAGCGAACGTCACCAAGAGATGAACGCAGTCCACCGCCTGCTAGCGACAAAAGGACTGTATAGGCGCACGTGTTGACGTCGCGATCTCCGGCGCGAGGTGCTGTTGTTGCGCTTTGGGCGAGTCCAGAGTCCTGCTGCGTCGTCCATCGACTTGCTCGCCGCTCGTCAGAG
>NW_008705612.1:3486-4828 GCF_000186865.1 Aureococcus anophagefferens
CCATGGTTCCAGAGCCTCCAGTGTTAGGGTATTATCCAGATTGATGGCTCCGAGAGCACATACTCGTATATGTGAGTCTACGATTGAGCGTGACGACGCTGCCTTAGTTGACTGACGTGGCTCTTTGGAGAGATACGACGTTGAGCGAAGGAAGCGAGTGTGAAGCATACTAGCTTTTGCTGGGAAGCCAGTCTCTGACAACCCCTTGCTCAACCACGAAGGTACATGGGCTTAAGCGCCCGTCTAGTGGGTGTCTCCAAGCCGTGATGACACTTGAGCGCCGCCCGCGGACCTCAAACATACCGAGCCATGGCACCCTATTGCTCAACTAAATGGCAGCATCCAAAGCGCCCGTTATGACAGAAAGCAGGTCTTTCTCCGACTTGGTATGCAGCAGTTGTTGGGTCGCGGGTGTCTAGAATGTGCAGGAAACGGAAAATGCACTAGCCTAGCGAACTGTCCTCTCGGCCGACCTGCTGGTTGGTGAACAATCTTGGAAATCTCGGCCTGCGAATCATCCTGCAGCACCAAACCGCACGCAAGCACTCGAGGCTGTCACGACTGCGTCACAACAGCCCAAGTACGCGCCGTAGAGTCAAAGCGACAACCAAGCACGCTGTTGTGAGTCTGTGACATGAATCAGTGATTGAAGCGAACGTCACCAAGAGATGCATGAGTTCCACCGAGTGCCAACGACAAAAGGACTGTATAGGCGCACGTGTTGACGTCGCGATCTCCGGTGCGAGGTGCCATCATCGCGCTTTGGGCAATTCCAGAGTCCTGTTGCTTCGTCCATCGACTTGCTCGCCGCTCACCAGAGACCGTTTGCAGCCGAGCACGATAGAGGGAAGGCAATTTGGCAGTGTACTTGGAGAACTGTGACTAGACCATAGCCGCTAAGGCCCCATGCGCGATCGTCCCGGTCGCCCCGAAAGAACTCTATTTTTTTACCATAACCATTGGTGCCTTGGCCCGGTACTACGAGGAAGAACTGAATTTCACTTCGATCCGTTTTGTTGTGCAATTATCTTAATGACCTTAACATCGCTTACGGACACTATTGGTCTGACAATTCATCAGTCCTCGCATATTAAACGCGCCATGGGCTATTGTCCCGCTGTATCCAAACGAGCTCAATCAACTCATGGCGGAGGATTCTATTGTGCTCGGAGAAGCTTCCGTTGGGAACTGAAATAAGTCAATCGCTAAAGAGCCAAGATGGGAATTAAGAAAACGTAAGGCACACAACGGAACGTGTGTGGACCGAAGCGAAATCAAAGACACCAATCCCGCAACCGCAGCAGTCGCCTCCAGGTGCCCGATATTGCTTTTGATCGTTCGA
>NW_008705612.1:6010-7195 GCF_000186865.1 Aureococcus anophagefferens
GCGACACTTAGAAGGGCGAACTTTCGGAAGCTCGGACTATCTCAGACCGTTCAAGGGAGCTAGAAGCACACACCGCAAACACGCACCATGCTTGTTGATCTTGTCGCTAAGATTTTGTTTGTCGAAGCTGGCGAAGATCACCCAACTTCAAGATGACTGCGCAGCCTATTCAAACTTGAATGCTCGAGCAGGACTAGAGGTGTGATGTTCCTCATGGATAGGGCGGTGCTGATTCTTTCGGCCATACTGGTCAATATCAAAGAATTCACACCTAGTTCCAAGAATCCACGGTCGGGTTCTGTCATCGAGCGTGGAATCAATGCCCGAAAGAGCTCTTCAATCATATCACCGGCGCCAAGCGCCGATGATCCCGTAGATACTATCGTGTCGCTCGAGTCGCATGACCCAAACTTCCCTATCTCTACAGCACGTGCAAAAGCTCGAACATCTTCAGCCATGGACTGTCCGAGCGCGACCTGCCACACTAGTGAATCGGAGAGATCGCGGCAACACTCTGCTCCCATTTTTACCAGCATGGACATGCCGAGTTCGATAAATACAGTCAATCCATCTTCGACAGCAGCGCGAACAGCCGGGTAGAACAAGACTGGTAAAACGGCATGCGCCGGCGGCTCAGAAGCATGGTACGGCTGAAGGCGATGGTACAGCTCGGCCCTGGGGCGACCTGGGACCTCCTCCTCGCGTCCCTGGCGCTGGAGGTGATGTGACCTTCGCGGTGCCCCCCGCGGGCCGCCGCGGTGCCCGAGCACCGACCACACCAACCCGACGGCTTTGAGCCCCACGACCCAGCCCTTGCGACGAAACGATGCGGAGGTGACGACAATCGATCCATGACGTTGCGCAGCCTCGAAAACTGCTCGAGGGGGGTGCTGGAGCCGAGCGTGTCCAATCCCACTCCTTAGAACCGCCCGCCCGAGTCGCCACACAATCGCCTGGATGTCTTGTTTTCACCACTGCTTCGTCCGTGCGCGCGCGGCCCTCGAAGCGGCTGGGACCGTTGCGCAGCTCCTCATATTCGCGGAGCTGTGGGGCTCCGGACTTAAACACAGTAGGTCTAAAAATGGCTATATTTAACACACTATCGTTATTATTTAACACACTTACCTTAAAATCGCCTGAAACATAACTACATCAAACTATGACCACTAATACCATAGCACTATT
>NW_008705612.1:11100-12061 GCF_000186865.1 Aureococcus anophagefferens
ATCGTTTGAAACACAGGAATCCAGGCATGGCCTGCGACTGCTCGTTTGGAACAGAAAAAGGAATCCCATGTAGGCATGCTTATGTCGCGACCAAAAAAAATGGGCAATATCTCTATAATTTGACAGATAGAAAGTACACAACGCGGGCATGGAAAGACGTGTACTGTGCGGAAGAGGCAGACGGAACCCTTGTCGTCGAATCTCTACGTATTCCGAACATGCATGATGTGAAACGCCATATAGACTTGAAAGATACCAAACTCTGCATGCCCCCCGCCTACAGGCCCCGTGCCGGGCGCCCAAGCGTCAAAAGAAAAGAGAGGACGAAGAAGGCCCAGGGAAACGGAAAGGAAAAAAAGGGGCATTATTGCCATTGCTGCTTCAGATTCGTCACTGACCACACTAAAAAGAATTGTCCTGAGAGGGATGCTTTGGAACTGGTGGATAATTTGGAGCCGATGTTGGCAGAAAAAAGCGACAAGGCCCCAGCCGAAAATGGCGATGCGCCATTACCCGAGGATATAGCATGGCAAGCGAATGAATCGGTCCCTGATGAATTTAGAAATTATGCTCCTTCTTGAACTGCACAAAATGACCTGTGCAGGTGATCTGCCACCTCACCTTTTAGAGATTTTTTTCGCGGGGGTAGTCTAATAATGATATTTTGCACGCTTTGCTGGTCGTGCTAAAGGAGGGTTGCTTCGGGCGAAAATTTCGAGGGAGGCAGCCCCTTTTGCAAAAAGAATGCTGGGATGCTGGGTTTGGCGTGTCTTTGAGGCAGCGTGACGTCCTGTCTGCCTCAACAGGCTGAGGAGGAGGATGATCACACTCAACCTTTGAGGAAGCTGGTGGCTTTCCTGCTCAGGAAGCTGAGGAGGATGATGATCACACTCAAGGGAGGAAGATGGTGGCTGTGCTCAGGAAGCAGCTGAGGAGAATGATGATCATACTCAACCTTTGA
>NW_008705612.1:15847-16968 GCF_000186865.1 Aureococcus anophagefferens
CCGGAAGAGCGACGCCGCGTACCTGCGCGGCGCGCGGGCGTCGCCCGCGCGGACGTCGCCGCCGCGACGTCGACGCGCCGCGCGGTCGCGCGGCGCGCTCCGCGCGCCGAGCGCGCGACGAGCGAACGGCGCTCGTCCACCACTCGGCTCGAACGGCGCCGACGGGGCCGAGATGGAGGGGTGCGGCGTCTCGCCGGGCGGGGCCGTCCCGCCGGCCGTTTCCGGCGCGGCCGGCGCGCTGGAGCGTGACGGTCCCGAGGAGCTCGCAGTCCATGCAGAGGCAGAGGAAGGACGCCTGGAGGGAGGGGCGGTCGTCGTCCGCCGCCGGCGCGCGCCGCCGGCCGGCTCGAGGCGACGCGGCGCCGCGCCTCGTCGAGGTGGTCCTCGAGGAGATGGAGCGTGGGAAGCGAGACGCGGAGCAGGTACCGCGCGCCCCGGAGGGCGCGCGCCGTCGTCGTCTGCTGCGCGAACTTGCAGTAGGCCCGGAAGAACGTCGCGGGCGTCCACTTGGCGTAGGCCTCGAGGCGCGCGCGGAGCAGGTCCCGGTGCTGGGACTTGCGCAGCACGTAGGCGCGGACCACGGCCTGGATGTAGTTGGCGGCCGCGGAATTGTTCGACGGCGCGTGCTTCCGGTGGTGGCCCGACGGCTTGGCCTCGGCGCCGTGGTGGTGGTGGTGCTTGCGACCCATAGCCGCGGCAGCCCGGACGAAACCGACTTTGAACGTTGGACCGGCGATTGAAGGATGCTTGAACGCACAGAATCCTGTTGGGGGCCCGTGGACGACCACCCAGAGAGGACATGGCCATCTCAGTGTGCGAAACGACCATGGGGCTAGACGCGCCCATAGAAACATCAGTCTTTGTTTCGCGGTCGCCCGGTGGGAGGTCCTCATAGAGGTCCTCCGTCCACCGCGCGCGCGGGGGTCACAACGGACGTCCAACGGACGTCCAACGGACGTGGGACAATTCGTTTCAATTTTTTGTTTCGCACACTGGGCCATCTTGCTGCTTTGCCGGCGAAAGCCCCCGCAAATTGCAGCTCGAAACTCAAAACTGCAAGTTGATGGAAAATTCCTGTGAGGTATGGTGTCCCTCCCGTCTCCGGTCTAGCGGCCGTCCTC
>NW_008705612.1:17018-94931 GCF_000186865.1 Aureococcus anophagefferens
TCGCGCATCCAGTTCGCACGAAGCGGGCCTTCCCACCGCTGCCGAAATCGGACGGCATCGTAGCCGTTATCAGACAGCACTTCCATGAGGCGTCGCTCGAGAGTAGGTGTGGCCCGGGCGAGCATGAAAAGCACACGCGAGTGATCCGCCGCGAAACGCTGCGCCAACGCTGGGAGAGAGGTGATGCTCGATAGATCCAAGAAGCGAAGCAAAACCCCAATGATGCCGGGGCTGCCCCAGAGCACCTGGAGGTCGCAGAGGGTCGTACGAATAGGGGTTCTATTAGCTATCATCATTTGATCGATAGTATCACTATTTATATTATCCGGAATGGCATGCTGGAACCAATACCCGCGGATATGCATGATGGAATCAATATCTCCATACGCATGCTGGAACCAATATGCCTATAAGCAAGATGGAACCAATACCTAATATATTATTATCCGGAATGGCATGCTGGAACCAATACCCGCGGATATGCATGATGGAATCAAGATCTCCATACGCATGCTGGAACCAATATGCCTATAAGCAAGATGGAACCAATACCTAATATATTATTATCCGGAATGGCATGCTGGAACCAATACCCGCGGATATGCATGATGGAATCAAGATCTCCATACGCATGCTGGAACCAATATGCCTATAAGCAAGATGGAACCAATACCTAATATATATTATCCGGAATGGCATGCTGGAACCAATACCTGCGGATATGCACGAGAGC
This sequence comes from Aureococcus anophagefferens, assembly GCF_000186865.1. Lineage (NCBI taxonomy): Eukaryota > Pelagophyceae > Pelagomonadales > Pelagomonadaceae > Aureococcus > Aureococcus anophagefferens. Next base: position 17,752 of record NW_008705612.1, read on the forward strand.
GCACGGGAAACGCGCGATCGTGTCCGTGGGGACGCGGTGCGCGCGCTCATGTAGGCGTGCTGGCCATAGCCGTAGATGAGGCCTATGTAAAAGGCACGATCTGCCAATCTGCGATCGCAAAATTGCTCTGCGCGCGCGCGGCGGGCCTCGATTGCAAGAATTTTTGCATGAGGAGCCGCGGCGGGGTGTTACGCGGCATGGGGGAGCTACGTACGTCTCAACCGGTCCATCGGACCCACGTTCACGACGATCCACTCCATCTCGGAAGGCACAAGAAGACCGCGTGTGCTTGGTCGATCGGCGCCCTACTTGAGGCGACGTCACGGATCGGCCCCTGTGACGTAGGCGCCCCGCGCGATCTTAGTGGATTACCCCCGGCGCAATGGAGGCGCGCGGGAGTGGAGGGGATGGTTTGGTTCGAAGATGAGGTGTTGAAAACTCATCGGTGGTCGGCGAGCATCGCCCCGCGCGCGGAGCGCGCGCGGACCGCTCCGGACGGGTCCAGATGGGTGTGTCGCCGCCGGCCGCGTGGTTCGCTGTCCTCCAAGTCGATGTCGCTCTCCACAACATCATGGATCGTCGTCCCGGACGCTCTCTCGCTGTCACGCGCGCGCTTCTCCGAACTTCAACGCGCCGGCGACGTCGTTTTCTCGCTTCCGGGAAACCCCGCGCTCGTCGCCGCTCGACGGCGCTCTCGTGGTACGCGCGCGACGCCGCAGCCGAGCTCCACCAGCCCCAGCGACGATCCGCCCGCTCCGCCGACGTCAGCGCCGCCACGACGAGCGCGCCGCGTCCGCGCCGCCGTCGTCGCCTCGTACCGGAGCTCGACGTGCGAGGACTGGACGGGGCACTGCAGGTGCGTGCGCCGCGAGGCGCACTTCGGGAGCATCGAGACCCTCAACACGGACACCCTCGAGGTCGCGCCGGGCCGCGTCGACGCCCCGGTCGCCGCGGAGCGCGCCGCCGTCGTCGCCGGGTAGCCCGGCGCGCGCTCCGGTACGTCTTCAACAAGGGCACGTCCGTGCCGCCCTAGAAGGTGCACTTCGGGAGCATCGGCACCCTCATGGACTTCACCTTCATCGACGCGCCGGGCTGCGTCGACGCCCACAACGCGGTCCAATGCGCGCCCAGAGTCGCCGATTCCCGTCCCGGCCGCCGACGCCCAGAACGTCCAACTCGAACACGTTCGACTCCACGGGCTGCGCGATCTAGGGCACGCCACACCTCCCACACGTCCCGCACCACCGCGCTTCGAGCGTCACGGCGAACTTGTCCCGCGCGTACGTCGCCGAGCGCCCCCGGAACCGCGTCGAATCTCGAGCACCCGCTCGTCGCCGCCGTCGAGGTCCCACGCGCAGCACGCGCCGTCCGACAAGTCCTCCACCACCCCCGGCAAGGCGCGCAAGCCCTCAAAACCGCTGCCCGTCGCCTTTGAAGCCGCGGAGCCGTCGCCGAACGCCCCGGAACACGCGCTCGGCGCCGCGGTCCCGCGCCCTTGCCGTCGAGGTCCCACGCGCAGCACGCGCCGTCCGACAAGTCCTCCACCACCCCCGGCAAGGCGCGCAAGCCCTCAAAACCGCTGCCCGTCGCCTTTGAAGCCGCGGAGCCGTCGCCGAACGCCCCGGAACACGCGCTCGGCGCCGCGGTCCCGCGCCCTTGCCGTCGAGGTCCCACGCGCAGCACGCGCCGTCCGACAGGTCCTCCACCATCCCCGGCAAGGCGCGCAAGCCCTCAAAACCGCTGCCCGTCGCCTTTGAAGCCGCGAACCCGCCGCCGCAGATCCTCGGATCCCGCTTCAACCGCTCGGTCACCGGCAAGTCGTTCGCCGCGCGCACGCCACCCTCAAAACCGCTCGCCGCCGCCGCCGAGGACGTCCACGGGCGCCTCGACGGGGCCGCGGCGCCGGACGAGGAGCTCCGCGCCGCGCCGAATTCGTAGGGACGCCACGCTCTGTGGGCCACCCAGAGCCACTCGCTCACGCACGCACAGGGCACCTTGAGGGCATCATCGTCCGAGTTTTTTGGCCGGGGAGTTCCCCAAAACCGAGTTTGGGACGGCGGCCGGTCCCCGGGTCCCCCCGTCGCGAGTTTGGCCGCGCCGCGAGTTTTTCCGAGGTCGCGAGTTTCCGGGCGAGCGCAGCGAGCCCGAGTTTGGGAGCGTCGCGAGTTTTATCGGCCGCGCAGCGGCCTCGTCCGCGCTCGCGCGGAGAAATTTTGGCGGCGGGGCCGGCGAAAGTGGCGTTTTGCGGTGGAGTCGGCGTCCGCGGAGACGGAATTCGGGCGGCTGTTGCTCGGCGCCGCGGGACAGGGCCGGCGCCCGAGGGACCGTTTTCCCGGAAACGAGCGAGTCGCCGCTCTTCCCGGACGCGGTCCGGAGCCCCTCGCCGAGCGTGGTCGCGGAGACCTGCGCCACGTCGATCATCTCGAAGAACCTCCTCGGCGTCATGCTCACGTCGCTCGTCGACGTGGTCGTGGGAGACGTGAGAGGCTTCAGAGCGCGTCCGGGAAGAGCGGCTACGGGCTCGCTTTCCGGGAAAACCATCTCTCTCGCCGGCGAATCTCCTCGGCGGCGTCGAACGACAGCATTGCAAAGGTCCGAGTTTGCGGCCGCAGGCCGCCTCCGGTTCCCCAAAATCCCAGCAAAAGACCGAGTTTGGGACGGCGGCCGGTACCCGAGTTTCGGCGCCGCAGGCGCCCCGTGGCGAGTTTGAGCGCCGCAGGCGCCCCGTGGCGAGTTTGAGCGCCGCAGGCGCCCGTGGCGAGCTTGCTACCAAGTCGCGAGCTTGCTACCAAGTCGTGAGCTTGCTACCAAAATCGCGAGTTTCGTCGTGGTGAGCTTGCTACAAAAGTCGCGAGTTCGCGCCGCAGGCAAAAGTGTCTCTGGAGTTCGAGCGTGCCGCCGCAGGCATGGCGCGCTGGGAGTTTCCACGCCGTGACGAGTTTCGGAACGTCCGGAAGACGGACCGTCGGAAATCTACGCCAGGCGCCGCGGGACAGATCCAGGCGCCCCTCGGACGTTTGCGGGAACCGGTCGCGTAGCGAGGCTCTCGAGGCCGGGGACTCCGCCGACGACACGAATGAGCGTTCGGACGAATCCCACGCATATTTCCGAAACGCTTCAAAAGATGTGGAAACTCGTGGAACACTCGAAACACGCGTCGGAGTCGCTTTCCGCAGCATCGTGGATCAATCGGCGAACCATAAGACGGCGTCGTGCCGCAGGCGAGAGCGACGTCAGACCCCATGTTGGCGCTTGACGACGTAAAAACGCTCTCAGAAGCACCCGCGCGCGAGCTTGGGCGGCGGCGAGCGCGCGCGGAAGGCTTCGCAGTCATGTCCTCGTCCACGCGTCCCAGCGCGCAGCCCCAGCGAGCGATCGAAAGCGAGCGCGCGGCTCATCTCTTTCCCGGAAAGCGGCGACTCGATGGACGGGCGACCGCGCGCCCAAGATGGCTTCCCGGAAATGCCGCCGACGGCCAGCGACTTCGCCACATGACCCGAGACGAGCTTCGCGGCTTCGGCGAGCGCGGACCGGCTCGCGCACTACCCCCTCGAGTTCGAGCCACCCGCCGATCGCGTCGAACTGGCGCGCCCTCGAGCTTCTCCGACGGCGCGAACTCGCGCAGCTCGCAAAAGACGCTCCCCGGAAATCCCCAGGAAGACACTCCACTTCCGGAGAAACGCGAGTTCCCCGGCGCCGAAGGCGCGTTCGAGTTTCAGAGCTCGGCGCCGCAGGCGCCGAGCGCGTCGCGAGTTTGGGGCGGGGGCGGCGTCCGCGGAAGACCCGGCCGGGGCGCGCGAGCTTTCGAGTTTGCGAGTTTCGGCGCCGCAGGCCTCGAGTTTGCCAGCGCCGCTGTGAATGCGAGTTCCGTTCTCGCCCACTCTCTCGCACTCGCAAGCCCCTAGATCGGTGAGCGCTCGTCGTGTTGCTGCTCGTTTTCACCACTTTTTGGTCCTACTGGACCGCGGCGCGCGGGCGGTCCTGTGCGTGCCCGTCTAAAAATCAAACGCTCGCGCAGACGCACGCGGCGGCGCGGCGAGGGACGCGGACCAACTCCATGCGCTCCCCAAACCACTCGGCCGCCGGGGGTCGCACGCAGACCGGGGGTCCAGACGATGGAGATACAAGCCCCCAGTTTCGCGCACGTGCGACTTCCAACCACCGACCGCGGCGCCTACCTCCGGCCCAGGCACTTCCCAGGGGCTCTAGCGGACCACAGGCTCTAGAGACGGACCACAGATCGGCTACCGCCAGCCCCGCGCCGTCCCGCTAACCCTGACCCTAAGCCTCCGGCGAGCGGATGGGCGCCGGCCAGCGCCCGCCGCCGTCCGGCTACCCTAAACCCGAACCCTAACAATACACCCAGCGATGGCCGTAACCCTCAGCGAGCGCCTCTCTAACCCCCAGCTAACCCTCGACCCCACTCTGGGGACGCACGGGCCGCGTGTAACCCGCAAAACCGTCCAAAACGAGCCTCGCGGCGTCGGGGATCGTTCGCGCGCGCGCGCGCCCGCGCGCGCATCCGTCGGCGCCGAGAGCGTCGTCGTCGCGTCTGTCCTCGAGGGCGCGGCGCTGGAGCGCGTCGCGGGCGCGCCGCTCGCGGCCGCCGAGGCCGTCGCCGAGGCCGCCGGCGTCGAAGCGCTCGAGGCCGTCGGGAGCTCGAGCGCGCCGGCGACGAGCTTCTCCGATATTTGAGTTTGGTAAATAGACATAATTTGAAAGAAGAAACTGAAGAAGTACCAGAAAAAATAGGCGAAGAAGGAAAAGAGGAAGAAATAAAGGATGATGATATATTTGGTTTGATTCCAGATGATATATTTCGAAAAATATTGGATGATTTGATTTCTGGTGATTTGAATCTATGTAAACATTTCGGAATATTGTTCTGGCCTACCGATCCGGGCCGTGTTTCCCTACTGCGAGTGAAGACCAAGAGGGATGAGCTATTTGCGAGCACTGCTGCTCTACTGGAGAATGATGATTTCATGCGGTTAGTGATGCCAATTTGCGTGGTAGTTGAAGATCTCCAGAGGGAGATCATTAACAGGAAAATATTCCTGCCTAAGGCACTGTCCAAGATGAAAGAAGCGGAGTCAAGGGCATGCCTGCAACGACACTGTAAAATTACCATGCCAGCTCATGGTCATACTGACGGTTTTGTCAACGAGCTCACTGATGTTGAGGTTGCTTACCAGCTGGAGCTATTTGGATATGGTGGACTTCCAACCAGAAATTTATTACAAAATGTCATAGAGGCTGCAGATTTGATTCGGCGGGCAGATGTCTACTTGACTTTTCCTTGGGGTACGTCTGCAATGTGGGGTCCAGACCCAGAGCTGGTGGCAGAAGATGCACTCCACCTCATATTAAGAATGATGCCAACTGCAAATCACATTTGCCTATCATGGCCTCTGGTGCACAAGGACGCCCGAGCTGAGGAGCGGATGCTGATGGCGTCCCAGGCGATTCGGAGAAAGACTTCAATTTCATGGTATAAAGCAGCATGGCTTGATGGGTCTTCAAATACTGACATCATCAAGCAGTCCTTCGGTGACAGTGACAGTATGAAGCTGCTGGATGCCTGGCAGGACACTGACATTTTAAAGTGCATTTCCAGTGATGATTCCGTAATAAATAGCCTGAGAATGATGATGTTTCACTTGAAGAAGAGCATTGAAATTATGAGGATGAAACCAACGAAAAAGCCTGGTGATGAGGGCTATCAAGCTGAGCTGGAAAAAGATGCTGACCGCCTCCAGTATCACGCAGATCAGTGGTGGCATTTTGCGAGTAAGCATGTTGGAGAGAAGGTCCTTACCTCATATGGCCACAGCTTGAAGTGTGGTAATTTCAGCAGATTTATGAAAAAATGGGGCTATCTGATCTACTACAGTGCCGACGCTGTGGAACAGACGAACGATGATGCCATTGTCATCACACAGACCAAATCGCACAAATTTGGTGTGAAAGGCCAGTCACCTGGGAGGGGCCAAGTAATGGTGTCCCAAGCTGAGGATATTGCCCGGTGGTGCGGCCGCAAGATTGCCTATGCTACGGGAATGGACAAGGAAATCTATGCTGCCCATGAAGCTCGCTTGCTGCGCAGGAGAAATGAAGCTAGCCAGCGCATCCGCCCCCTCTTTATTCCGCGCAAGCCTGGAGCGAGGAACAGAAAAACGAGGAAGCTTCAGCACATGCGGCGGGATTTGACTCGCGACGGCGAGCTCTTAGATATCCGTAAAGTATTTTCGTAGGAGCTAAGCTAGAAGTTGAATCGCCGGGAGATTTTAGAGTGCATATGTTGGCTTTTTTTCGCCAATGGTACGCCCGCGGAGGGGGCTGGTTGGGTCTTTAGACGCTTTTGCTCCGATTCGACTCTGTGGCTTTTTGGTGGTTTTCTACATTCGAGTGCCCCCCATCGGCCAACTAAATGAACTAACTAAATCCACAAATTTAGTTAGCAATCGTGTATTCGAGTTAGCTCTCCCGAGTTAAGGAGAGCATGGACGGGCAGCCCCGTCCTCTGTGTCGATCTCCGCCCGTGCGCATGTCCATATCTTGCCAATGGACGTACTACCCCGCCGCGACCGCCGCTACGAGTGGTGCAAGTTTTACGCTGGGAGCGCACGAATCTGGTATGCACGACGCTCGCGAGCACGTCCCGAAGCTCCGCGGCAACTTCGCGCGCGACTTTCTCCGCCTAATCGTATCGACAGAACAAACTACGAGTTCTGGTGCGCGCGCGCGAAGGAGCTCTGCTGGCAGATGTCTTTATCTCCATCTAATTATTATTTTTGAGCGAGCTATGAGCAGCTCATCAGGCTGCCAGCAGCTCCATCGTGGACTCAGGCGAATTTCATGCGACGAATCTTTTGTTGCTTGCGACGAATTTCCCATCCGGCACTTATAGTAGGTCCTACCTACGAAGCGACCTTAGCCTTGGCGAGCTTCGCGCGGCGGGCCGCGCGAGGGAGGTCGGGGGGCGGCATCACGGGGGCCCAAAACTCAGCGACTGTTTTCGTGGGGGAGTAGAGGACATCCACAGAAGATGGCTTCGCCTTCTTTGGCTGGTGTTTGTTCCCCGAGGGTGAGGCCGGAGGCGTACGTCTAGAACCAACAGCAGAAGATTTCACAAGCGACTGCAGTTGTTCAAATGGCAAATCAACCCAATGCGTAGCTAGTGATAGAATCCGCGCATCAGCATCGTATTTCAGACACAAAGACGGAAGCTTCGGACGTCTGCAAGACTTCGCTTTAACAGGTTCAAGACCCAACTCCAGTGCAAGAGCCTGGAGATGTTCTTCATCTGCATCGCCAACAGCTGACACCATCTCCACAATAGCTCTCACGCATTCGAGCGGAGCATACGGATGGCTCTGTTCGGACATTGATGCAGCTTGTCTCTGCAAGGTCTGAGAGCAAAACACATTCCAGTAGTTGCCCAGGAATAGACTCACATGCTTAAACCCAGGAGCCCGGTCCACCTTGATAGCTGAAAAAGTCGATTTGCTTGCTACCCGATGCAATGCTGGCCTGTAAGTGTCACTCAAGTAACAATTTTGGCTCCTGGGTGCGCTGAAATGTCGGATTCCACCGCCACTGAAACCAGTCTCGATCATGGCCCATGTCTGCTGATCAACACCTGGGATGATCTCGCTGTTGCAGCACCCCGGTTTTGTTTTTCCAAGCAATCCGGTGATCCTCGTTCGAAGCATGGTCCGCAGTAGCCACTGCTTTGAAGTGAAGCTCTCATACAGCAAGTCTTCCCCATTCTTGTCCTTGCCCAGCTGCGGATCAGTCTCAGGGAACGTAGAAAAGTTATGGCTTTGCCCTTCCATCGAAGATAATGAGCCATCGGGCATCTGCTGATGACTCATGACGTAGACGTGCTCCATGCCATGCAGCAGCACCAACTTGTCACAAGCATCATCTATCGGCCACACAACTGCCACACGTAGCACGCAGTCGACAGGATACCAAGACGCGTCTGAGCAAAGCACGACTTCTTTTAAGCCAGCGGTTAAAGCCCGCTGCCTGACATTCATGGAGCTCGTCGGGAATTTCTTGTCATCATCTCCCACAACAGAACACCACTGGGCTAGAAAAAACTCACCGGTGTGACCATCCTGAGCAAACTTCTCGCGTTCGTCTTGAGGCAGCTGAGCGTGCTGCCGAACGTCGACAATGCGGGAGAGGAAAGACTTACCCTTCGCCTTGCCCGTGTAGACGAACTCGCCTGTGAGCAACAAACACTTGAGCTCTGCACTGCGAACTACCTTGCCATACGGGCTCGTGCCCGGCACTGGGTTCATGCGCAGCGATGACAAACGTGATTCCCGGTACAATTTCAGGGCTGCGCTCGGCCAAGATATGCCAGGGCCGCTCGGATACCTAGCCAAGTTTTGTAAGGATTAGTTCGAAAAGCTCGGAGAGAGCAATGGATGAAAGTCCATAGTTGTAAAAATCCTCTATTAAAGTTCAGAATATAAACTTATCAATTCATCCAATTTTTAGAGGAACTGGACTTATCGAAACCTCCTGGAGACTATTAAGAAAAATGGACACATAGGAGGAATCCCGGTCCCCGCCTCATTTGTTCTCCTCATTCCGGAAGCGACCCGACTCGAGACGGAGCAACTGGTTGTGAAAGAACTGCCTGCTACCCACGATCCTCCAGGGCTGGACGGCCTACAAACGATGCACAATGCGACGAAGAAGACTGAAGGATCGTTCTTCAAACCAGTGAACATCTCTCTGCATCCCTCGTCGAGAGTTTTCATCGTCGGCAGCGATGGCGTCGCTGCAATGGCAGCTTATTTGGCCTCCGTCCTCATGGCGTAGATACTGGTCGGAGATTTACCCGAGTGCAGAAGCCCGAGTGCTATTAGCGACGAGCTCAGCTCTTTCACAGATAGCACGAATATCCTGGTCGGTCTCCGTGAGCCAGGCGCCCGCTTGTTGACTCATATACTGTCAACGCAGCTAATATCGAGCTTGGCCTTTTATGCGTGTGTTTGCGAAAGTTTTCACGTCGTGAGAGGGCTCCCAGCCTACAGTACAGTCGAGCAGCTGTGCGACGCGATTCGGATTTTTTTTCGAACATCTTTTCGAAGCAGAAATCTCGAGGAGCTCCCGTCAAAATCTGCGTTTGCGATCGTGGGGAGCGGTATTACGGGGCTCATTGTGGCGCGCAGGATAGTCTCCGAAGGGCACCAGTGCGTCCTCCTTGAAAAGGCGAACGCATGTGGGGGTGTCTGGCACTCGCAAGCCAACATATCATCGAGAGTGAACACCTCGGAAGCGGCTTATCGCGCAGTTGATCGCGGAGGTGTCGTCAATTTCGATCACAGCCCAACTTTCTAAATTTTGAATGATCTCTCACTTCTGACCTCAGCATATCTTGCATGGCGGATCAAATTTAAGACAACCGCGATTGGGATTCGTTCGTGCCGGAAGATCTGACATGCAATATTCTACTCCACTCCTGACAAACATGCCACCATCGAAGCAACAAGAGTACTGGCCGGTGTGAATCGTCGCTTGGGAGCTACGCGCAAACTCTCATTTCCAGACGAAGACGACTATCATGGAAAAACATATTACGGAGTTTGCGGCGATTCTTCGCGTGTTCATTTCCCTCAGCTGGTGATCCTCATCGTCGGTGCGGGCGCATTTGCCACGGAAAATGCGCGAACGGCTGTCGAGTGCGGTGCGGAAAGAATTTCGGTCCTTTAGCGACGGCGTGGTGCTGTGAGCCCTTTGATCGTGGACTATCTCAACTTTGTGCGTCCATACGACGAAGGATACAGCCACGCAAAGTTCGGTTCTCAAGTGATTTTCTCAGCCTGGGACGCTGTCTTCGACCTTTCTGGGGCAAAGAAGCCGGAGTGCTGGCGATAGGGGTGAATTTCGCCGATCGGGCACACGCTATCAGTTTCGGATATCTGGTTCGTCGCACATTATTACGGCCTCCTCACGACAGTTCTGGGCGAGATTTCTAATGTGGGCAAAAGCCACGTCGCTACGGCGGACGACGGAGTTGTGATTTGATGTGACGTAATAGTCAAGTGCGCCGGGTACTGGAAAAACGAATTCGTGAGGCGACTGCTTGGAAGTAACTCGATCTACTCCAACAATTTTGTGCGAAGTAACTTGATTTATCAAGCCGAACAAATCTTGGACGATGCTGGTGGCTTTCAAACGCCGTTTGGTTCGAGTTACTTGGAGGCTGTCGCTTTTCAAGTGCTCATGTTCGCGCACTGTGGGTGGATGGGTTAGGGACTGCGTCACGACCTTATCGATGCGCCCATTTCTCGCATGTCCGTCGAATTGGTGCGCACGCTCAGAGCAACCGTCACTTGCCAGTGCGGCGAAAAAACGTATGATTCATCGCAGTTTGAACTATCATCGTCGATTCCTGCCAGATCAATTCGTATTCGAGAATGCGCACAAGTGGTACGACCTGGTGGCGCTTTGCGAATCGCGAGCGAATCGGGTTGGTCACGTGCAGCCTGCGTACCCGTTTATGACGCTGTGCGAGAAAGTGGCCAGCGAGTGGCTCGATGAAGATCTAGCAATCGGGAGCATCGCGAGCCTTGGCGAAGATTTGATAGTGACGAGACTGAGCCAGTGGGTGGTACGGGCATCGCAGTCGGGGAGCTCCATCTAGAGCGTCGCAGGCGCAGAAGGAGGCGTGGATGACGTCCTCGAACATCTCACAATACTTGCGTTTCAGCTTCTCGGCACCGCAATCTCGACGAAAGAACCCCTCATGAACGCTGGGCTGGACTCTTTGGCGGGCATTCAATTTGTACAAGCCGCCACTGAACATTTCTGCTGAGAGTTTCCGTCTACGTTGATCTTCGACCACCCGACGCTTTGGGCTGTGGCCGATTTCTTTCATTCGTAGACCCAGTCTCGATCACAGTATGCTTGTCAAGACACGATGGATTTTCTTGTACGGCTCAGCTTCACGCTTCTGGGCACTACACTCTCAGCGTACGATCCACTTTATGACTCGGGGTTGGATTCCCTGCTTGCGCTGTAGTTTTCTGCGTCGGTGTCAGAAGAATTCGCGGTCGATATACCTACTACTCTTATCTTTGACCACCCGACCCTTAGTTCTGTTTCTCACCACTTGGTTTCGGCGATGAGCGGGTGCGACGATCATGGCGTCGCATCGCTTCTTTGAAACGCGGTCCTGGAATTTGTTGGAACTCTCGTTTGCAGGGACTCTCCTCTGGTGGAAGCAGGGCTAGATTCACTAGCCATCAGTTTGGTCGCCCGGTGACTTTCAGCAGCTTTCAGCACGGAGTTTCATTCTACTCTTATAGTCGACTATCCAACTCTAGACGCCATTTCAAATTATTTGCGCAGCGCGTCCGTCTCTAGAGCCACCCTCTTTGCATGTGGATCGCGAGCATTCGAAGCAATAGTAGTGACACAGGTCGCCTTTCAAGTACCAAAGCTTCGCGCGTTCAGTGGACTGCGGGAGTTTTTACATAATCGACTCAGTACTCCATCTTGGGTGCCCATCTTGCGGTGGGAGGCGTGCCAGTCTCAACATCCACCTGGAGCAACATACGGTGCATTCTTGCTACAGGTGCTAGCCGACGGCGGCGGGGCATTTTAAATGCCGCGGAGCTTTGCTTCAACGCAAGATCCGCAGAATATACTATTGCTCGAAGGCGCAGCGCAGTGTCTCGCGGGCTCTACAAATACCGCCGTCTACGTCGCCATGTTGACGCAGCCAGTCGAAGGGGTCGTTACCTCAAATAGCTGATACTCGCCCACTCATGCAAATATTTCTTCTGGAATAGTCTCCTACACACTCGGCCTGATCGGAGCCTGCGCAACGGTGGATACGGCCTGCTCGACGCAGCTTGTAGCCATTCACCTGGCTCGGGCGGAGATTGTGCTGAGCACATCCCCGCAGGCCCTTGCGCAAGGGGTCGGACTTCTAGGGCCCGCATGGAGTTCTAGATTTGCCAGCCTTGGGATGCTTTCAGCACTGGGGCGCTGCCATAGTTTCGATCGCCAAGGGGACGGTTACGCCCGAGCTGACGGCGCTGCTTGCTTTTTGCTTGCTGAATCACAACCGACGTGCGATTCTCCAGAGTTTTCGGTGACCGCTACCGCGGTGCAAAGTGATGGTCCGAGTGCTAGCCTCTCTGCTCCTAACGGCTCTGCTCAACGGAGATTGATTATGCTCGTCCAACCGCGTCAGACTTTTCTTACACCAACAGTGCCCGTAGAGTGTCATGGAACTGGCACCCTGCTTGGCGATCCAATTGAGATCGGAGCAGTGGCTTCGGCATTGTGCTCTTCCTCTCTAGTAATTCAGGTCTGTTGTTCGTCATTCAAGTCTCAAATGGGGCATTTGGAAGCGACCGCCTCCGGAGGGGGGCTATTGTGCGCATTTATGTCGGCCTTAGAGTCCAATAACACGCCATCAAATGCCTAACTACACATTCTGAACCCGCATCTTGCCTCCCTGCTCGGAGCTAATGCGTTACATATTCCAGCGCAGGACGTTCTCGTGATCAAGGGTGCTGCGCCAGCCCCAGTGCAGTGTCGTTTAAGCTCGTTTGGCGCAAGTGGCACGATAGCTCACGCATTGCTCGGCTATGGTGATTACCTTTTCATGACAGAGCCCGCCTCTGCCGCGGAGCTGGAGTTATTTTTCCCAGATGCCGGGCCTTCTTCACACTTTCGTCTTCAAGAGGCCCCCAGTTGCATCCAGGAGACGTTTCACTTGTATCTAATAGACGTGTTGTGACCAGCCTCTCGTGAGCAAATGTGTGTTGTGCAGAGCGCCCCGCTGGTTGCATATTAGGCGTTGGCTGATCACATCATCAGCCAAAAGTTTTTGTTTCCTGGTGTGGGCTACTAGGAGATGGCTCTCGCATGCACATTTGGAGGTCAAGCAATTAGATGACTGCATCTGTTGAGTGTCACGATCGCACGTCCTTGCATAGTCTCTCGGTGATAGAAGGACCACGCCGATCATGTCATGCAGTATGCACTTGCTACTACGTCGGGTTCGTATCACGTAGCCAGTCGATCCTGCTCACGTCAAGATTTCGTGACTCACGTCAGTGGCATCAACGTGACCAGCGAAGCAACGTCACAGATCGTAGCAGCAAGTCAGCCAGACTCGCGGATGACACGGGTTGTCAAAGCGTACCTATCCGCGCCAATTGGAGATGGATACTCCACGCAACGACAACCAAGCTTGGCGTAGTCGCGCATTGCCATTGATCCATCTTTCGGACATGTCTTCAGCTTTGCCAACCTAAATCACAGTCATGGAAATGGGAAAGTAAGATGGCGTCTTCTCCAGTGAGAGGTCAAGGTCGAGTACGGTTGAACCGTGCCATCGGGGATTTATAGTGGTGACTGCTCTGCCTGAACTGCGCATGCAATCAAGCACAGACGCGCAAAGAGGGAATGATAGTTGAGATTTTAGGATGCTCCTGGAGCTCAGATATTTCTCGCATGATTTGTCTTCACAGACCCGCACTGCTTCTCTCGCGCTCCTCGCCCAGCCAAAAGGAGCATCCTGGGTTTGCTCGGCGCTCATTTGTGCTTTAGCCAATTTTACACGTCGCCAGTATGTGCCTTATTTCGTGATAGTGATCGAGTGCACGCGCACGTGGTGGAATGATATGCCGCGAAAACACCTTGGCATGTGACAGCGCGAACGCGCCATCGTGACTAAAACTCGAGACTCTGCAAAGGTCACTCTTCATCGGCAAAGTAGTCCTGAACCCCGTGTGAGCACAGGAAAAATACTCAGAGTTTTCTCATGATAGTAGAACCGCAAATTGTTCCAGTCAAGAGGATTTTCCCGCTATCGACTCGAGTACTCGAGTGAAATGTGTGTGATCTCACCGTGCGACCAGCACAGTGACCCCTATGCGCGGGTGGTGGTGAAGTAGACACACTGATCGCCATGGTCTCTGAAGCGGTCGGAACGATAGTCGACACGAACGCTCCTCTGATGGCTGCTGGCTTCGATTCACTCTCTGCGAGTGAATTTGGTGGCAACCTGGGCATTCAATTTAGTTCCGAGCTGCCTTCAACCCTTTTGTTCGACCACCCGACTATAAATGCGCTCTCTGGTTTCCTTTCGCCTGTTTCTCCTATAAGGGAATTAAGCCTGGGGCTTTGAACACCAGTCTAGTCCAAGCCAGCTATGCCAATGCCAAGGGGGCAGCCCCCCCTATCAAACTAGACAAGCATTCCGCTGGTGGTCTAATGACTAGTTTGTCAGCTCAACGGAACCGCCGCAACGCTAAGCGCCCCGCTGATGTCCGTTGGGCTCGATTCCTTGAATGCGACCGAATTGGCACGCTAAATTGGCGAGCACTTCTGCGTGCCTGTCCCGTCGACCCTCCTCTTTGATCATCCCAACATCGAAACTCTAGCGTCCTACGTAGCTGAGTCAGGCACTTTCATTGAGGTGATGCCTGAAAGCTGCGACGTTGATGACTCTAGCGTCCGCCGTCAAGTTCACTGGTAAAAATGTGACGAAAATTTGACGTTGTACATATCAGGTGGATTCTCAATGCAGTTACCTTGCCGTTCTCGCACCCGCTGCTTGGGAACAATTCTTGCGGGGGGTTTGAACGCCAAATTGATCTTACCTATCATTCGCTGGGGTGACCTCGCAATCGACCATGGCTCTGAAAAATACGGCGCTTATACTGACTCTGAATTGGCTATGGATGCGAGCTCGTTTGCCATTTCTAAAACTGAGTCAATTCAGATGGATCCTTAAATGATACTAATTCTTGAGGTAAGCTCCGCAGCAATTTGTGCTGCGCTTCGAACAAGCTGCCGCGCGCATCTATTAAACCAGCATGTTGGATTTTTTGGGGGAGCCAATGGTGGGCTTCCCGATGATGCAGGGAAGCATGGCCGGCCCAGAGATGTCTCAGTGTACTCCGCCACCTCGTATTCGCTTGCGGTCGCTTGTGGATGATTGTCTTACGTGCTTGGTCTCACTGGCCCAAGTCTTTCACTTGACACCGCCTGTTCGGCATCTCTGGTTGCGTTACATATAGGCGTTTTTTCGCTAGTCCTCGACAAGATACCATACGCTGCAGTTGGTGGAAGTCTGCTACTAGCTTCTATGGTATCTGTCGTTTTCTCTTAAGCAGGAATGCTTTCCGCACGTGGTCGATGTCACACGTTCGATGCTCGAGCAGACGGGTTCTGTCGCGGGGAAGGAGTTGCGACGTTTCTGATGGAGCCACACGAGTCTTCTGATTGAGTTGCTGGCTCAAGCGTCCAATAGGACGGTCCGAGTGCGAGTCTCACAGCGCCAAATGGTCTATCCCAAAGGCGCCTGATTGAAGCAGTCGGCAATGAGGTCGCAAATGGACTTGCTCTCGAAGCGCATGGCACGGGTACTGCGCTGGGTGACCCAATCGAGGTATGACTTCTACAAAGAGATGATGACCACATGGGTGAATTTTTAGGTCGGCTCTGCCATCTGAGCGCTGTGCAACGACTCAAAATTGATACATTGCGATTCTTTGAAGTCGAACATGGGGCACCTGGAAGCATCGGCAGCTATCGCAGGACTGGCCTCTCTCGTGCTCGTGCCTCTTGACAGGGGGGTGATTGCTGTGAATGCGCAGCTCCAGCTGTCCGTCCAACTCGAGCACGACGTCCACTCGATTCCAGCTGCGTTAGGTTGAACACGCACGTTTTCTCGATCGTATCGCGATAATTCGAGTTGCCTGTCGAGCTTTCGGCCAAAAAGCAAACATAAAAATCATCAGTGGGTCGGCTGAGCTCATTTGGGTTCAGCGGGACCATTGCGCACGGGGCGTTTGTTTCCTTGGCGTGCTCGAGGTAGGTCCTGGAGAAGCTTAGTTTGGCTTCTCTCTATCGTGCTCAGTCGCAGCCTGTTTGTAGCAAGCGGCTGCAAAATCGATGGACTGCTGGAGAGGACCCTGGCGTGCCCCAAAGCCTCCTAGTCACAGACGGCTCCCTGTTGCCCTCGACGCAAGCCTATCTCGCGGATCACATGGTTGGAGGAAGCATCCTAGTTCCGGGTGTCGGCTACATGGAGTTGGTCTTGGGGTCACTCGAGCTGCCAAAGTCACTCACTGGTGTTCGATTTCTGCTGCCGTGCATATTACCAGAGCCTGGCTTGGGCTGATGCGTCCTGTGATGCCGGAGCCAAATTTCGGGAGCGTTTGCGATTGAAAGTGCAGGGACAACAAGGAGCCAAGAAGCGTTCCAAACGCACTGTGAGGGAAGCTCTCTGTGAGGCCAAAACTCTGAGTCGAGTGCTAAAATTACAGGCTATTTTGCGCGAGCACTTCACGATCGCCATTTTACCAACACCTTGCAGTGAGTGACAGACAATTCCTGAGGAACATGACAATCTAGTGACTCTGGTGTCAATTCTCTGCACACCCGGCGATCCGGGGCGATCTCGGAGGTCCGAGGGACCTCAAATGCAATAGAATCTTCACCTTTGAAGCCAACTTTCTTGCTACGCGCAGGGTGGTGGAGCATGAGCATTTTTGTGCTGCGAAAACTGCCGCGTCCAAGTATTCAGCACGATTCATAAACGAGATTGTCACGGCCTCATGACGTACATGTGGCAGGCTATTTCTAGATTCGACCTTGGAAACCTAGCGGCTCAAGCGTCACCTATCCGCAAGATGCGCTTGCCTATTATTGGTATGGGCGTCAGGTCATACGCGCACCTCAGCTGATCAGCTCCGTTTCAGGGAGGAGCTGCATCTGGCGGTCTGTTTTTCGCGTGCAAGAGGCGCATTACGGGACTGTTGTTCCTGATCAGTTGACCTGGAGGATAGACTTGTGTGGCAACTCAGAGCACCTCCACGACGGAAAAAATGTTCGGCTCGTACACACATCAAAGGTGGAGAAGCAAGATGTCAATACCTGTTCACAATACTATCTCAGACAGTCAGCTTCACAGCTAGGCAACGTGCCTGCGAAGACTCCAGCAGATACACTCACGAGCTTGAAAGCTAGCAATCAAATCGTCTAGGGTAAATCATCGTGATCTGCAACGACAACTCGACTCAGATAAATGTCTCGCAGCAGCAAAGACCGGGTAGCGTCCTCACGTCTGATCCTTGGGGCAGTATCTTCTCATCTGCGTGTGGGGGCCCTGGTCAAGAGCGGCTGTGGAAGCCTCATATCAGAGAAACATCGCGGACGCACGTTGGCGCCTGCTTCTCTGGTTTCGCCCAGGAGCTCGAAGAGCGCGGTTTACAGGACGCCACCTGTCCATCCAATCGCACGAGAAAGAATCAAGCAAACACATGCCCCTCCGGCCTCGCTCCATGGTCTTCTCGACGAGCTCGTTGGCATCGCGACCCTGCTCACCGGCACTGCCATCTCGCCCGACGCGCCTCTCATGTCGGCTGGGCTCGACTCTATCGGGGCCACCGAGTTCTCGACGCGACTCAACGAGCGCCTCCGCACCGAGCTTCCGTCGACTCTGTTGTTCGACCACCCATCGCTATGTTCCATCGCCGATTCCTTAGAGACAAACGGCGGAAATTCGAATTCCTGAGAGGAAATCTCGAGAAACGAGATCTGCAGCGAGGTCGCGCCCCGACGGTGAATTGTCACCCAAGACGCCTCGTCGGTGGCCGAGACCATCTCGGCGTCGCTCCTCGATGTACTCGGCACGGCCATCGCCACGAACTCGCCGCTGATGGACGCCGGACTGGACTCGGTGGCGGCGACGGAGTTCGCAAACACGCTCACAGAACAATTTGCCACGGAGCTTCCGCAGACGCTCCTCTTCGATCATCCAACGATCGAGTCGGTAGCCGGGCTGATGTCGGAGGGAGACTCTATTTGCAGGGAGCAGCGAGATACGTGCGCCTTCCAGGCGACGGGACCGTATTACGTAGACACGACGCCTGCCAAAGCATCGAACGTGGCAGTGTCACTCTCGGATGTGTTCTCGTTCAACTTACCGGGGAGCATCTCCACGACGTTTGGACTCAAGCACTTGGTGACTCATGCTCTTGCGACAAACTCAGGCGTGCCTCTCTCGCGTTGGCAGAACGCGCAAGGCGCTTCGTACATGTCAGCCACGTACGGGTCCTTCGCCGTGTTCTCGTTGGACGGAGCCGCTTTTGGAATCTCGAAGATGGAAGTACAAGGCATGAATCCTCAGATGATGGCAGTTCTGGAAACAACGACCTTGACGCTCTGCGCGTGGAGCCGCCGTGCATCACTCGTAAATACCCCAGTCGGATTCTTCCTCGGCGCTGGCGGCTCCATGTCAAGTGAGGGTGCTGGGGCGGGTGCTTCTAATTCAAAAGCACCTTCGGTATACTCCGGAACCTCCGGAGCTCTCTCCGTGGCATCTGGTCGCGTGTCTTTCACGCTCGGGCTGACAGGTCCCTGCTTGACACTGGACACAGCGTGCTCGTCGTCGCTCGTCGCCGCCCATCTGGCAGCCTCGGCTATCAAGCTGGCCGAGTGTCCCCAGGCTGTGGCGACCGGCGTCGGGATGCTGACGCAGGTGGTATCGATTGCGTTCTCAGCCGCGGGCATGCTCTCCGCTTTCGGACGCTGCCGCACGTTTGATCGCCGAGGAGACGGGTACTGCCGCGGCGAAGGTTGCGGAGGTTTTTTACTGGACTCTGGAGTCTCTGCCAAAGTTGCTGTCCTTGGCACGGCGGTGCAGTAGGACGGCCCGAGCGCGAGCTTGACCGCGCCCAACGGGTCATCGCAAAGGCGACTCATTAAAACCGTGCGCGACTGCGACACAACGCAGCGGGCACTCGAAGCACACGGCACGGGAACAGCGCTGGGAGACCCGATCGAAGTAGTTTGTTCTACGGATGCGTGGTTTGAATCATTCGTCTTAGGTCGGGGCGGCTACGGGAGCGTTGTGTGTGGACTCGCAGTCGGTACAATGCGCATCTCTGAAGTCGAACATGGGTCACTTGGAGCCATCGGCGGCTGCCGCTGGGTTGGCCTCTCTCGTGCTTGTGCCCCTAAGTGTATTTTTGATCGCTACAAACGCGCAGCTCAGGCTGTCTGGTCCAATTTAAGCGCAATACCTGCAGAATTTTGACTGCACCAGGTTGAATACGCACCTGTCCTCGATCGCGTCGTCATGATTCCAGATGCCCTTGGAAGCTGCTGCTCAAGGTGAGAACTAGTGAACATCCATGGGTCGGCTGAGCTCCTTTGGGTTCAGCGGAACCATCGCGCACGGGGCATTTGCGGCTATGCGACGACGATCGTTGGACACTGCCAACTTGCCTTCTCTCTACCGTGCTCAATGACCAACTGGGTAGTGGCGACAAAGTCGATGGACTGCACAAGAGGACCCTGGCGTACCTCAAAGCTCGGAATCACTCGTCACTAACGGCTCCCTGTTGCCCTTGACGCAAGCCACCCTTTCGGATCATGTAGTTGGAGGTAAAATCATACTTCCGGGTGTCGGTCACGTCGAGCTGGTCTTGGGGTCACTCGAGTTGCCAAAGTCACTCACTGGTGTTCGATTTCTGCGGCCGTGCATATTACCAGAGCCTGGCTTGGGACGATGCATCCTGTGATGCACGAGCAAAATTTCTGGAGCGTTTGCGGTTGATAGTGTCACAACAACGTGCTAAGAAGCGTTCTAAAATCACTGCGTCGGAAGCTCGCCGGGACGCAACCAGGGAATGAGTGCCAAAAACACCGGCTGTCTTGCGCAAGCACTTGACCATCGCCATTTTACCAACTCCTCGCAGTGAACGGCAGGAAATTTTGCAGGCACACGACGATCTACCGAGTCTGCTTTCAATTCTCTGCACACCCGGCGATCCAGAGCGATCTCGGGGGTCCGAGGGACCTCAATTGTGATAGAACCTTCGCCTTTGAAGCCAACTTTCTTGCTACGCGCAGGGTGGTGGAGCATGTGCATTTTTGTGCTGCGAAAAATGCCGCGTTCGAGTATTCAGCACGATTCATAAACGAGATTGTCACGGCCTCATCAGATACGTGTGGCGGGCTCTTTCTAGATTTGACCTTGCAAACCTAGCGGTTCAAGCGCCACCTATCCGCAAAATGCGCTCGCCCATTATTCGTGTGGGCGTCAGGTCGTACGCGCACTTAGGCTGATCAGCTCCGTTTCGGGGAGGAGCTGCATCTGGTGGTCTATTTTTTGCGTGCAAGACGCGCCGCATTACGGGACTGTTGCGCCTGATCAGTTGACCTGGAGGATAGATTTGTGTGCCAACTGAGAGCATCTCCACGAGGAAACAAATGCCCGGTTCATGATGAAGACTTCAAAGGTGGAGAAGTCAGATGTTGATACTTTTTCACAATACTATTTCGGAGAGCCAGCTTCACACCTAGGCAACGTGCCTACCAAGACTCCAGCAGATACACTCACGAGCTTGAAAGCTAGCAATCAAAGCGTTCAGCGTAAAACATCGTGATCTGAAATGACGATTCGACGCAGAAGCATGTCTTGCAGCACCGCGAACCAGCCAGCGTCCTCACGTCTCATTCATGGGGCAGCATCTTTGCATCTGAGTGTGGGGGCCTTGATCAAGAGGAAGCCTCGCTGTGGAAGCCTCACATCACCGAAGCCTCGCTGACTCACGCTGGCGCCTGCTTCTCTTGTTCCACCCAGGAGCTCGAGGAACGCAGTTGACAGGACGCCATCTGTCCGTCCAATCGCACAAGAAAGAATCAAGCAAACACATACCCCTCCGGCCTCGCTTCATGGTCTTCTCGACGAGCTCGTTGGCATCGCGACCCAGCTCACCGGCACTGCCATCTCGCCCGACGCGCCGCTCATGTCGGCCGGGCTTGACTCAGTCGGAGCCACGGAGCTCTCGACGCGACTCAACGAGCGCCTCGAAGCGGAGCTACCGTCGACGCTGCTGTTCGACCACCCGTCGCTCCGTTCCATTGCTGGTTCTCTAGAGATCGACGGCGGAGATTCGAGTGCTTGAGAGGGAATTTCAGGGGACGAGATTTGTAGCGAGGTCGCGCCCCGACGGTGAATTGTCACCCAAGACGCCTCGTCGGTGGCCGAGACCATCTCGGCGTCGCTCCTCGATGTACTCGGCACAGCCATCGCCACGAACTTGCCGCTGATGGACGCCGGACTGGACTCGGTGGCGGCGACGGAGTTCGCAAACACGCTCACAGAACAATTTGCCACGGAGCTTCCGCAGACGCTCCTCTTCGATCATCCAACAATCGAGTCGGTAGCCGGGCTGATATCGGAGGGAGACTCCATTTGCAAGGAGCAGCGAGATACGTGCGCCTTCCAGGCGACAGGACCGTATTACGTCGACACGACGCCTGCCAAAGCATCGAACGTGGCAGTGTCACTCTCGGATGTGTTCTCGTTCAACTTACCGGGTGGCCTCTCCACGACGTTTGGACTCAAGCACTTGGTGACTCATGCTCTTGCGACAAACTCAGGCGTGCCTCTCTCGCGTTGGCAGAACGCGCAAGGCGCTTCGTACATGTCAGCCACGTACGGGTCCTTCGCCGTGTTCTCGTTGGACGGAGCCGCTTTTGGAATCTCGAAGATGGAAGTACAAGGCATGAATCCTCAGATGATGGCAGTTCTGGAAACAACGACCTTGACGCTCTGCGCGTGGAGCCGCCGTGCATCACTCGTAAATACCCCAGTCGGATTCTTCCTCGGCGCTGGCGGGTCCATGTCAAGTGAGGGCGTTGGGGCGGGTGCTTCTAATTCAAAAGCACCTTCGGTATACTCCGGAACCTCCGGAGCTCTCTCCGTGGCATCTGGTCGCGTGTCTTTCACGCTCGGGCTGACAGGTCCCTGCTTGACACTGGACACAGCGTGCTCGTCGTCGCTCGTCGCCGCCCATCTGGCAGCCTCGGCTATCAAGCTGGCCGAGTGTCCCCAGGCTGTGGCGACCGGCGTCGGGATGCTGACGCAGGTGGTATCGATTGCGTTCTCAGCCGCGGGCATGCTCTCGGCTTTCGGACGCTGCCACACGTTCGATCGCCGCGGAGACGGGTACTGCCGCGGCGAGGGCTGCGGAGCTTTTTTACTGGACTCTGGAGTCTCTGCCAAAGTTGCTGTCCTTGGCACGGCGGTGCAGCAAGACGGCCCGAGCGCGAGCTTGACCGCGCCCAACGGATCATCGCAAAGGAGACTTCTTGAAACTCTGCGAGACTGCGACGCAACAAACCGGGCACTCGAGGCGCACGGCACTGGGACGGCACTCGGGGACCCGATCGAAGTAGTCTCTTCTACATGTGTCAATTGCGTGGTTGGATCACTTGTCTTAGGTCGGGGCGGCTATGGGAGCGTTGTGTGTGAACTCGCAGTCGGTAGAGTGCGCATCTTTCAAGTCGAACATGGGTCACTTGGAGCCATCGGCGGCTGCCGCTGGGTTGGCCTCTCTCGTGCTCGTACCCCTTCGTACATGCTTGGTCGCTATGAATGCGCAGCTCAGACTGTCTGACGCCTCTTGGAAGCGAAGCGCCGCAACCTTCAAGGTCGTAGGTTGAACACGCACCTGTCTTCGATCGTGTCGACATCGTTTGAGATCCCCACCCAGGTGTTGCCTCAAGGCCTTAGTCGATAATCGCCGGTGGGTCGGCTGAGCTCCTTTGGCTTCAGCGGGACCATCGCGCACGGGGCGTTTGTGGCTGTGGCATGACAAGGCTCAGTCCTGAACACAGTCAGGTCACTTTCCCTCTATCGTGCCCAATGACCAATCATCTCTGGTGAGCGGCAAGCAAGTCTATGGACAACGCAACAGGACTCTGGAATCGCCCAAAGCGCGATAACGGCACCCGGGACCGGAGATCGCGACGTCAACACGTGCGCATATGCAGTCCTTTTGTCGCTGGCAGGCGGTGGACTGCGCGCATCTCTTAGTGACGTTCGCTTCAATCACTGATTCATGTCACAGGCACACAACAGCATGCTCAGTTGTCGCTTTGACTCTACGGCGCATACTTGAGCTCTTGTGACGCAGTCGTGACAGCCTCGAGTGCTTGTGTGCGGTGTGGTGCTGCAGGGTGGTTCGCAGGCTGAGATTTCCAAGATTGTTCACCAACCAGCAGTTCCGCAGACTTGGACCATTTGCAGCAAGGCGCTTGGCACACTGCAGTTTGATAACTTTGGCAAGGCTATGCTACAGTCTCCAACCTCCTGAGAGTCTTAGGCACAGTCTGCTGAATTTTTCCTATTGTCGTTGGCAACGGCTCTCGACAAGGGCGAGCTCGGCAGCCCGTAAGAAATACTCGCAATTGACATGTATTCACATCAGAGCGCTGATACACAGATAAAGCACCTGTATCGCGCGATGGTCTCAGATCGCGCCGTGCGTTTCCTCGTGGCAGACGCTGCATCCTGGGATAACACGGCGGTGGCGAGCGGGATCCATGTGCAGTGACGCCTCGCTTCCTTGGCTCCGCTAAACACTGCAGACATAACTTTTGAACTCGATCTCGTTGGTATCGCCGCTCTGTTCTACTACGCTCCAAATCTAGCCCTGAACGCCTCGAGCGCGGAAGCATTCCACGTCAGTCCCGGCAGATACACGATGGGGCGCGGGTAGGAAAACATCACTTTCGTTAGCGATGATGAAGACACCATCTCACTAGCATTGTCAAGTCTAAGTAGACTGCTTCGATAGTGTGAGCTGGCCTTTATGGAACTCGGGCGCCTCGAGGTCGGCACGGAAAGCGCGGTGGACCGCGGCAAGTCAACTAAGTCGTTCTTGATCTCATTGTTCGAGGCTGACGACCATCACAGTGTTGAAGGGCTCGACACTTTCAATGCGTGTTATGGGGGCACAAATGCATTATTCAGTACCACCAACTGGCTCCACAGCAAAGCATGGAATGGCACGTATGGTGCTGTGGTTTGTTCCGACCCGGCGGTCCACCCAGATCCTGCTAATATCTCTGGTGTTGGGGCGTCGTCCATATCCCTGGTGGTAGCGTCGCAAGCATCCTTGCTGCTCCAGCGAGCGCGCGCGACCTTCATCAAGCACTCCTGGGACTTCTATCGGCCCGTCGGATGGCCCACAAACGACGCGGTAATGGACGTGAACATCGCAACTGGTCAATACGAAGAGGCCATGCTGTGGTGCTAGGACAAGTTTAGTGAAACAGTGGGTCGACGGGATCTATTGACAACATTCGATCTAGTCGCGTACCACAACAACGCCCCTTATCATTCAAAGAGGAACCTGAGGCTCATGTGTGAAGTGATGTACGGTAAACTTTCCAAGGCTCAACACGAGAATTTGTTCCAAAAGCATGTTGCGGCTGGCATTGATATAAGTGCCCAAAATGCTACCACCTACACGTGCCCGGTCTACGCGAGTCTGCTGTCGTTCGCTCTTACAGTTGGCTCTGGCCTGGCCAATCAACACATCCTGTGCATAGCGTATGGATCTGGTTGCGCCGCTAGTATGTTCGGACTGGACGCTACTGCTGCGCCCGTGTACGCTTCTGATGTGCTCGCCGGCCTGCGTGATCGGTAGCAAACACCGATAGAGGACGCCCTACTACTCGTCAACGCCTTTGAGATGGCATACAGATGATTCGGATACGAGCCGTCACATCACGAGTGCTGATAGGATGCAGCCTTTTATCTCAAGAGCGTCAGTGCGATGGGCGTTCGCACTTATGAAGCCCATTCTGCAGTTACGTTGATCAAGGTAGACTCGCTGGATTTTTCTCGTGTCGTCCGCGTTGAGCTAGCCTAGGACTCAGTGACTCACTCCTTGGTCGAGGAGCTCATCCCGGTCCTGGATCCTGGACGAATCATAGTTTTCGCTTTTGCAACTGCTGCTCAGAGTGGAACCGGAAGCGCCATGGCAGAGAGAACCCTTCTCAATCACTTGTCGTCACGATGCAATCATCTTCCCATCGTATTCTCGAGTCGCGGGCATACGACAGGGGGGAGAATGCTGATTATTGCGGTTGCAGATCTCGCGATTGCAACTTCTAAAGCTATGTTTGGACTGTCTGTTGCGCTTCATGAACCCCATGGCATCGCCCCTGTGGCGCTCCGCAGGCGAGTCAGATCCCACCTCATTCGCCGATGGGTGCTGCTTCAAGATGACCTTGACGTGAGCACCGCACTGAGGAACGGCCTTATCGAGATCATTACCTCAATAGGTGAAGAACATCACTTTCTTTGCTCTCTGGATCAGAGTTTAGCATCAGGGTCGACCATGGGCTCGCAGATGTAGATGATTTTCCCAGGAATCTTGGTGAATGATACAGCAAGGCACAGTATCCGACAGGTGAGATTCCCTCTGGCAGGGGTTGGAGAAATGCTGGTGGACGAAGGCTCTTGCTATTGGAGGTAGACAGCTGAGTACATTTACAATCTTCAGATGGAAGGGATGCATGCCATGGTGCTGCATGCAGGTTCCGGAACTCTAAGGGCAGGCTTGGGTCATCACACTGAAGCGATTCCAACGAAGCGGCTGACGTCTGACTAGCACGCTCGATAATTGATTTTGAACATTCTTGCAAAGCTCCAAGCTCCCCTGCTTGGTATTTTGCAGAAATACAGCTCGTGCGTGTTCAATTGGATGCTTGATGCCGACTGGAGGATGTGCGGGACTCAAGCCCAGGGAGAAGTATTGTCGAGATGTCGAGCTGCTGAACACGCTCCGCACTCCGAGCTCGCGTGCGAAAGTGCAGACCTACTAAAGACGGGCGTCATTTCCTCCTTTCACAACGTTGCCTCCGGCCAATATTCTCATGCGCTCACTCTCGCATATACGGTGACCTTGGCACCTCGTACCGGGGCCCGGAACACGACCACACTACTGCGAGCTAGCAATCACATGGCATGTGCAAACATGAATATCTACGGGCAATATTGTGAAACGAGCGATGACGCCAAGCAGTGCCACCGGTCGCCCTGTAAATTCTCTACAAGATGACATGTTTTCCTTTCATTGACTGAACACAACTAGCCTCGTAATTGATGAGGCGGGGCACCATTAGTAGCGGAGGTATCGTACATAGAAAATGTGCTTTCCCTTTCGCTCGCTCGATGAATTGGTCAAACCAGCACAAAGGTCAGTCTACAATTTGCGGGTGTGTCAAAAGCAGCACCGAAAATACAAAGCAGGGGTCGGTCGAGTCGTATTTCCTTCCACTGAGACCAGAAAGAACAGGCAACTAATTGATAGTTGTGCGCAGGGGTCCAAACATAAATATGTGCGCAAAACATTCTACAGTTTTGCCCGACCGGACTCGGCATCACTAGCGTTGATACTGTACTTCGTCAGATGCAGCCAAGCTCTCATCAACACGTTATGTGCTGCGCATGTAGTCTAGAAACTGCTGGCGGTATTTGGACTTTAGCTCATGCTTTCTGCTGTTGTGAATTGCCAACGACGCTCATTCTTGTGCCCGATACTGCTTTGGATATCGAGCCACTTGTAACAGCATCGGATCTGCTGATTGTGAAGCGCAGAGGCAAGGCACACTGGCAATTTGCCCCTGCATTCGGCGCTGGCACACGCATGCGCATCGCGTTGCCCGAAGCGTCCTTCCACCTGAAGTCGTACCTCCGCCCTAGATCAGCAGCCGAAGCTGTCGTGTTCGCCACTGAATAGGGTCCGAGTGTAGAAGCAGCACGCGACTCGCGCACGGTGCGCCTTGTGGTTTCTACTGTTTCAACGTCGGTCGCTGAACTGAATGACGTAGTCCACTTCAATGCTCAAAGCGATTCCCTAATTGCAGACCTGACCCTATGCATCATTTCGCTTCGGAGAATAGGCTGCTATGCAGAGAGCTGATCCATGCTATTTTAGGGCGCCGGTGCTTATTTTTGCACCGGCGGGAACTTCGCACAAATGGCGCAGGGAAACTTGTAGCTATAGAAAGAAATATCTTCTGTCTAGAGAACTTCGCGCGTCACGTGAGACATTCGTCGACTCTCTGTGCCGAAGTTCGGTGCAGTTCATGGAAAGCTCATTGGAGGGGGTGTCGCGTTCGCGCTTGCGACAGATTGGCGCGTCTGTACCACTGGGACAACGTTCAACTATGGCAACCTGCCGCGGGGAGTGAATCCCCTTTTCATGTTCAGCTGAGCGCTGCCATTGATGGTGGGGTACCCTACCGGGTTTCAAATATATGTGGAGGATATAGTTCTCTCCAGTAATCAGGCAGATGCATATGGCATTGTAGACTAGATCACAGTCAGCAAGGCCGAAGCGTAGCACTCGACAGCTGGTCCGGCCTTGTTCAGCTTCCACTCAATTTTCTGACCCACCTCAGTACCTTCAGAGTGCGTGCTTGATGCCGCACAAGCGGCACTAGAGGTCGTGTGCTTTGCTGAGTCTTTCATGGATCGAATGGTCTCCTCTGAGAAACCTCCAGAGGTAATGAGGAAGGGAGGCGTGATCCAGCGACCATCTCCAATCTAAGCTACACAGCTAGAATTCGACGATTCCGATGTATCATGAAAAGTAAGTTTATGCGTCGCGGAGGTCCTCGGCACTCAAGTAGCTGGAGACGTGCCGTTGATGGCGGCGGGAATTGACTCTCTGGGCGCCACGGAGCTGTAGCGAGCACTGAGCGACGAGTTCAGCGCCGAGCTCCCGGCCACGCTCCTCTTCGACCATCCTTCGATTGCCGGAATCGCAACTTTGGTGATCCAAGCATTTCATGTGCCATCGCCGCACGTAGGTGAACGTGCTTGTCACTAGGTGGATGCGCACCAAGTGCAAGCAACGGTTGCCACTTGCGTCGCGGAGGTGCTTGGCACTCAAGTAGCTGGAGACGTGCCGTTGATGGCGGCGGGAATTGACTCTCTGGGCGCCACGGAGCTGTAGCGAGCACTGAGCGACGAGTTCAGCGCCGAGCTCCCGGCCACGCTCCTCTTCGACCATCCTTCGATTGCCGGAATCGCAACTTTGGTGATCCAAGCATTTCATGTGCCATCGCCGCACGTAGGTGAACGTGCTTGTCACTAGGTGGATGCGCACCAAGTGCAAGCAACGGTTGCCACTTGCGTCGCGGAGGTGCTTGGCACTCGAGTAGCTGGAGACGCGGCGTTGATGGCCGCGGGAATTGACTCTCTGGGTGCCACGGAGCTGTAGCGAGCCTTGAGTGGTGAGTTCAGCGCCGAGCTCCCGGCCACGCTCCTTTTCGACTATCCTTCGATTGAGGGTATTACTTCAGTTATTACCGAGGAGAGGCCTCTGTTGGTTTCAATATTACACACTGAGGTGTACTCTGGGGCTTAAAGGACAAGACTGAGCCTCAAGTAAGATGCCTCGCCGCCCCTACTGATATCAGAAGCATCAGATGGGACGGCAACCTTGACCTACAATCGGCCCAATACTCAAAATGCCTGGGACGGTGAAATGATCGATGCCTTATCGCGTTCTCTCGAACTCTTGAGCAATAGTACGAGCACACAACAAGTGGTGGTTACTGGAACTGGTCGCTATTTTTGTTCGGGGGCCGCTTTCACTGAGATCGTCGCAGTGTAATCCACCGACTCAGACCATTCGAATCCGCTCTCGGTATTCCTTTGTTTTCCAAAGCCAATTGTTGCAGCTGTAAACGGACCTGCATTTGGTGCGGGCGTAACACAAGCTACTCTTTGCGATGCCATCGTTTCTTCAGACGAAGCCACATTTTCCCTGCCCTTTAACTGATGGAAGGTATCGCCAGAAGGATGCTCATCAATCCACCTTGTTCGCATTGTTGGGGCTGTGGCGTCCCAAATGATTGTAGACATGTGGATCCCTTCTTCTCTAGACCTACTTGCGGTTGGACTGGTCACGTGATCTGCGCGCACTAAAACGCTCGTAGAAACCGCATGTCAGCTTCAAATTGCAAGATGAGGGCTCCCGGTCATTGGAAGTGCCTCGGAGGCAACTCATGAATACTCCAAGGCGGATGAGATAGAAAGTGCTGCTCTGAGTGATGCGGTTTCCTCTACACCTTTCTTCCTCGGATAAATTGAGTTTGCTATGCGCTAGTGATAGCCGATAGTTGAGACCACTTTTCGCATCAAGTTTTTGAATTCAGCCTTGTCCACCATAGTCTAGTTGATTCGCGATGAAGATGATAGCAGCGATGGAACGTCGCGTGCGATTGTGGGTGCGATCGGCGGGATGCAGTAGCGGCGGCCAGAAGAGACTAAACCTCCTCTCGCAGAACACCGGGCCCCTCCATTTTCGCGAGAGGCCGGACGAGGACTCTGATTCTAATTCCATCTGCCGGGCGCAGCTGTGAGCTCGGCCGATTTGAGATGCCTCGTATCCAATTCTCTGGTAACTTCTACCTGTGTTCCGTTGCATCGGTGGGACAGTGCGTCGGAGCCACCTGCGGCAGCGTATGGGTCTTTTCTGTAGATGCCACTTGTACTAGACGATGGACGCAGTTTCGGAATAAATCGACTTGAGGCCGGCAGAACTGATCCGCAATACTTTCAGCTACTTCAATTGGCAGGCCAACATCTGGAACCGGGGTCTTCTCACAGAGGGTTCGGAGTTTACGTGGGAATGCTTTCTTCCCCGATTGAGGTTGTTTCTACTTCCGTTCAAACGGGCCATTGATCGCAGGTCAGCTCCGCGGCTGGTCGAATCTCCTTCACGTTTGGGCTCACGGGCGCAGCTGTGACAATCGACACTGCCTGCTCTTCGTAGCTCGTAGCGACTCATATTGGTCTGATGGGGATGGAGTGAAACGATTGCACGCAGGCCTTATCTCTGGGTGTCGGTTTACTCGGGCCAATTTGGAATGGTGGATTTGCAGCGCAGGGCATGACTTCGACTCGCGGTCGCTGCCACACCTTTGATTCTCGCGCCGACGGATACGCTCGCGGAGAAGGCTGCTCACTGCTACTCTTGCATACTGAGGCCGACACGGTGTCTTGTCTTCTTTCCGCGGCAGTCTAAAACGACGGGCCAAGCGCCAGCATGACAGCCCCTAATGGATCCGCGTAGTGACGCCTGATTGATGCGGTACGGAAATCTGTTGATTGTGCACGTGAGTTTCGCGGGGTTGCCTTTGAGGCCCATGGGACGGGAACTGCGCTTGGAGATCCCGTCGAGGTTGGAGCAGTCATTGGTGCGCTTTGTACGTTCGGAGCAGAAATTGTGTGCACGTCGCTCAAGGCAAACATGGGGCATCTCGAGGCTGCTGCGGGTGGAGCGGGAGCGGTCTCATAATTATCTTTTACTCTGTCAATCGGAAGTGTTGCTGCGAACTCTCAGCTGCAAAAGCTGAACCCGCATCTGGGGACAATGGTTTGAGCTGTGCCCTACTCGATTCCGGTTCGGGATTTTGTACCACTAGGGGAAGGCGTGCTCCAAGGCCGACTCAGTTCTTTCGGGGCGACTGGGACGATCGTACACGGGGCCTTTGCGGCTATGGTCTAGTCACACTTGTCCAAGTACACTGCCAAATTGCCTTCCCTCTATCGTGCTCAGCTGCCAGCCGTCTACCTGTTACAGAATGGTGGCCGCGCACATGAGCGGTAATATGCATTCCTGCCGTCCCAGGACCTCAAGACTCAGCCAATCGCCCCAACAGATATCTACTAAGAAGCTAAAGAACACACTCACGCATGCCGATGAGCACGGTTTGCAAGAACTCAATATGAACCACGTGGAATATTCAATTGGTATCGCGTACCGCAGCTCACAGCATTTGAATGTAAATCTCAGTCTCCAGCTTCTGCCGGTAGTGGGGGGAGGGTGTGCGACTTGCATTCATTATCTATAATGCTCACGATGTGGACTTAATGACCGGAAATGACTTATTCGCGCATGCCTGCTGTCCGGCACGTAATATTGAGTTCCCAGTATGCACTTCGGCTCCTGTTCCTCCACGGCATGGATACGTACGCGGAATTTTAAGTGAGTTCGATGAACCATCAGGGATGGCTTTCAAGCCAAATGATCCAGTGGACGACACTGAGCGCTCCTAATCAGGGCGCTGATTTTTCATCTGGAGCCGGTGGGGCGTTCTTGCGCCAGCGGTTTGGCTACGAGCCGCGCAAGTCGCGGTCGTGGCGCCTAGTCACGCAGTATTCCCTGACGAGCGCAAGCCAAGCCGAGATGTTTGCGCGAATCCGCAGAGCGACAGATCTCAGTAACGACAGCTTCGGGCTGCAGGAGGATTGGATGGCATCTGTTGAGTAGATAACACGAGCCGTGAGGGAACAGGCACCAGTCCACGGTTTGGCAGGTATCAGTGAGGGCGGCACCGCAGCGTCGATTCTCGTCAATCAAAATGCTAATGCTTTTGGGTCAGGATTCTAGGGGTGACTGCTGATCAGCATCTGCGCGCTGACGTCGCCCGCTCATAGTCACCTGTACGAGGACGGAGCAGGCAACACGCCGTCCCTGCACTTGGTCGGCGATTGCGACACCAACGATATTAAGCACATGGTCGGACGGACTGCGGGGCTCTTTGGGTCTAGCTCTGGGATTTGCGTGTTCCGCGGAGGGCACAAATTGCCCAACATGAGCCCGCGGTTGGTCGATGCGTTGGAAGCACTCCACTTCATTACAATCGGCAGGCCCGTCGCTCATGCGAGTGACCCTGTTCGATTGAAACACAAATGCTTCTACTGGAAGTACGATCATGAGTATATTCCTGGTCAGGCACTCAAGGATGCCAGGTCCAGTGAAACTTGTTCCCATAACATGGATGCTCATTCGCGCACTACGCATGCGTATTGGCAAGACGGGCACATTCTACGTTTGGAGTGTGGGCGCCTATAGACAATCACTCTTCTCCTGGCAAGTATGCTTCACTCCGCCGCGTGCTACGCTCTCGTTCTGTCCATGAAGGATGATAGCGCGCGGAATTCGACGATGCGGTAACCCGGTTGCAATCGCGTCCCGGTCTGGAAAGATACAGCACGACTCCAATCCTCGCAATCCCGGGCAAAGGGTGAATGGATCTTGCTCAAGTCGCGGACTGGTGCGTCGGTACGAGAGGACGTCAGCGAGGAGAGTGTGTAATGACTGATCCGTGGAACGAGAGTGCTGTTGCCTTGGACAGAAGGGACGCTCTCAATCGATTAAGAAGCTACACGTTGACCCTATAGGGCATCAAGGTCGTTGGTATTTGAAACACGCTAGCTTCGATGCGCAAATAGCATGCGTTGCTCGCGCCTCAAGAAGGGGGCGATGTAAGATGGGCAGGGGTCGTTACGTCGACCTCACGTCTCATTGTGCAGCGTGGTAGCACCGGTCGGCCTTTGTGATGTGCGAAATCGACCGAGGCGTTCACGTCGCCGTCGATGCCGAGACTCAAAGAATCTTCGTGCTGTTGGAGTTCGGACCGGGCGGTTTTGATTCGATCTTTCGTCTAATGCAGCCAGCTCATGTAGCAGATGATGCGGTATTCAGCTGGTGTCGTTGTCGAACTGAGTATGAGCAGCCCAGGAGAGCTTTCCCCGCCTCTCATTGCAGCCCCGATGATTCTAGTAGCTGAAAAAGCGTCCTATGCGTGATCTGCGCAAATTGTTTGAGACTACACACTCGTCGTAAATCGGAGCCGGAAATTCTCTTTAGTTGGCCAACTGAATGACTTGACTCTCTGAACTGCAGTCTCGTGTTTCAAGTCGCTAGCAAAAACCCGGGCTAGTATCGGGCCCACCGTCCAGCTCTAGGTTTTTATGAGTGCCAGTCGACAGATATAACACTCAAGTGTCCACCTTGCTCTTGTCGCCGGCCGTGGCGCAGTTCACGTGTGCTTGACTTGATTTGAGTCAGCGGAGGTAAAGGCCCTGACTGCGATTCTGGGCGCGGCCCCCAAAAGCGGAATGCGCATTGACCTACTCGCATCTTTTTTAAATGAGGACAATTGCATCCGCGGCACTTGGCTACTTGGCAATGAAAAGGTGGTTGGTAAAACAATGGTCGCTTCAGGGCTCTTGACGTTCGAAACAATCGCATCTCTCCGAGGCATTTCGATTAGGACGGTCTCCGATGTCGAGGCGCTATACACATCCGTTGAATCTTTGACGCGAGCCGACAGTCTGGAAGCCGCTTGAATGAGGCTCATCGACGAGATCGCGCAAGAGAACCAACAAAGAGCGATAGAGGTGACGAATCGGGATGTGCTCCTGCTACCGGCCGCACAAGTGCGCCGTTTGTTGAGCAGTGCAGCTAAATCCAGGTTCGGCGGTATGAAACTAGCACCACAACGTAGCGCTAAGGTCGTCACCCTCGCGTGGAATGACACCAATACAGCGTCGCTCGAGCTCGACGACCCCTCCACGTTCAATGCCATGACCTCAAGCTTGCTGGAGAATCTCGGACAATGTCTGACAGCAGCGTTTGCGGCCACAAAGATTCGAGCTCTGGTACTGCAGGCCACTGGCCCTCATTTTTGCACCGGAGGTCGCTACGACAAAACTGCATCGTCACTCCCGCCTTGGTGGATCAAAGCGCAGGGCGTATACGGCAGTGGGTGTCTCCTCGGCCGAATACGGAGCGCAACAATATTTTCAACCTCCGTGCTGCAGGGATCGTCCATCGGTGGCGGGTTGCTGTTGGGCCTGGCCACGGACCACCGTATCGCCACTCACTCTGCGATTTTCCGGCTAGGCGTCGCGCCGTAAGGCCTCAGTCCAGTAGTGAAGGCAACAGCTGTACTGCCGAAACTCGTCGGATACAGTCTCGCAACGCGAATGTACGTGGAGGACTTGTCCTTGGGTGCCCACATCGCCATGGCATCCGGCATCGTGGATGATGTGCTGTCTGATCGTAGGACGGCGAAGGCGTACGTCTCCTGACGTACCCGTAACGGACGATGCCTGCATTCAGGTGGTAATCTGACCAATGGAATGCATTTGATTCAGGAGACACTGCTGAACGCGGAAACCAGTGTTGCTGCCAGTGGAACGTTGAGAGTCGCGCCTGTTGCGGCCCGCGAGACCGTGAGGCATGCTTCACCATCTCAGGCGCCTGCCACGACGTCGGCTCCACTAGCAACGCCGGATGCCACTCGAGGCTCTTCGACGGAGCTGACCGATGTCATCGTGAGGTCTCTGATAGCATTGAGCGTGGGCACTGAGATATCAGATGACGTGCCGCTCATGGAAGCCGGAATCGACTCCCTTTCTGCATCAGAAGTAGTGTAGTCGATAGGCAAGGAGTTTGAGATAGAACTACCCGCGACGCTACTATTCGATCACCCAAGTATAGCGTCTATCTCCTAGCATGTTGGTCGAGCTCCACGTGTGGACGTGAACAGGCTGGAACACGAGGCTGCGCCGTCGCCTGTCTTGACGGAAGCAATTTAAACCAGACTTGCGCACAGATCCACAATACTGCAGAGTGATATTCGACCAAGAATCCACTCGATCGTGAAATAGAACGTCGGGCGGGACATTGGGAAAGACGCGCCTCTGATGGAAGCGGGCATCGATTCGCTTGCTGCCTCAGAACTTGTGCAATAGCTTTCGTCTGAGTTTGATCTGGAAGTGTCGGCTACGCTGCTCTTCGACCACCCAAGCGTGGGATCTATTTCTTCTTACGTGGCATCGAATCTTTAGGACGTCGATGCCTCCGCTGCGACTCACTCTTCAACTTGTGCGGTGAAAGTCGCTGAAGCTCGAGAATAAATGCAAGACGAGGGACTGCCCATGCTGGTTTCTTAGCCTACCAATGGCGTCGCTAGAATCACGTACAATCGACCGAAAAAGAATAACGCCTTTGATGCTGCAGTCTCGAATGCTCTCGTGACTGTTCTTGCGACGCTGAACGAGGATCGACGCACGCTCGCGATCGTCATCACAGGACGTGGCACCTACTTCTGCACGGCCGCGAAGTTCGACGAGATGCTCCACCCAACGCATCCAATGGAACTTCACGCAGACCTGACAATGGGAACCTTGACCTTGTTCGACTCGTTCATCACATTCAGCAAACCAATCGTAGCAGCCGCGAACGGCCCGGCGTTTGGCGGCGGCGTGACCCAGGCCACTCTCTGCGACAACGTGGTCTCCTCGCGACACGCTACCTACTCGCTACCGTTTTCTCACTGGCGGGTTTCCCCTGAAGGTTGTTCATCTGCGCACACGGCCCGCGTCGTTGGTGCTGGCAAAGCGCGGAGGATGCTCGCGGGCGGATGGATCCCCAACGCAGATGAAGCGAAACTCATTGGCCTGGTTGCTCAAGTTTCGGACGCTTCGATTCTTCTCGAATTGGCGGATAAAAGGATTCAAAACCTCATGTCTGAACATCGCAGCCGCGCTTTTTAGAGCACGGTGGTCGAATCCGAGGTGTGCTAGGAATACAGCATCATAAACGTACAGGAAAGTGTCGCTCTCGCGGATTCGTGCCTCTCACTGCACTTTCTGACTATTCAGTCTCAACTTCCATCTTCTTTGGTTGATTACCCCCTGCTTTGTCTTTCGATGGCTATGACTCTCCCACTTGGGTCCATGCAGTTGATCAAGTCGCAAGGAGACGATACCAATCATGACGAGTGGCGCTAGCAGGTTGACGCGGCAATAGTGCGAGCTTATGATCCGCGCTCAAATACGATATAGGAATCGGAGGAGTAAATCACGCATATCGCGCGTATTGACCAGGAAATTTGGCTGTCAAACCTCAAAATAATTTTGCCGAGCAGTATTAAGCGACCTGATCAGCTGTAGAACTTTGTTGTGAGAGGTCTGACGGCAACCACACCGCCAACACGATGGAGCGTACCGAGCGCGCTTGCAGTTTCTGCGACATATGGTAATTTTGTACTCGGATAGCTTAGTCTAGAGCGTGCTGCTTGGGGAATGTCACATTCAGAAGTCTCCGCCGTAGACCCGCAGCAGCTCATCGTCTTGGAAATGAGCTACGTCGTGTTTGCGGATGACGCATCAGGTGCCTGCAGGGCACATCTCATCAACTTAAACATAGGGGTTTATCTTGGCATTTCTGGGTCGCTTGCAACGGCAGCTGGGGATATGGGTACTCAGACATAAACGAATACAATAAGCGTGTATGCTGGCACGTCAACTTCCATGGCCGTCGCCTCGGGTCGCATCTCGTATACGCTCGGGCTGACAGGTCCGTGCTTCCCTGTGGATACGGCATGTTCGGCATCTCTCGTCGCGCTCCACGTCGCTAGCAGCGCTCTGTAGCTGGCGGAGTGCCCACGTGCTTGTGTGTGTGGAGAAGGACTGCTGGAAGCGATAATATTCGCGGCATTTAGCGCGGCGGGCATGCTCTCCGCTTTTGGACGCTGCCACACGTTCGATCGCCGCGGAGACGGGTACTGCCGCGGCGAGGGCTGCGGAGTTTTTTTACTGGACTCTGGAGTCTCTACCAAGGTTGCTGTCCTTGGCACGGCGGTGCAGTAGGACGGCCCGAGCGCGAGTTTGACCGCGCCCAACGGATCATCGCAGAGGCGATTGGTTTCGACCGTGCGGGACAGCGATACTGAAAACCGGGCTCTCGAAGCTCACGGCACGGGAACGGCGCTCGGAGATCCGATCGAAGTAGTCTACAGGTGTCAAACGCGTGGCCGAGCCATTCGTCTTAGGTCGGAGCGGCTATGGGAGCCTTGTGTATGAGCTCACAGTCGGTACAGTGCGCATCTTTGAAGTCAAACATGGGTCACCTGGAGCCATCGGCGGCTGCCGCGGGATTGGCCGCTCTCGTGCTTGTACCGCTCGGTATATGCTTGATCGCTATGAATGCGCAGCTCAGACTGTCTGACGCCCCTTGGGAAGCGAAGCGCCCCAACCTTGAAGCTCGTAGGCTGAACACGCACCTGTCTTCGATCGTGTCGACATGATTTGAGATGCCCACCGAGGTGTTGGCTGAAGGCCTCCGTGGATAACCACCGATGGGTAGGCTGAGCTCTTTCGGCTTCAGCGGGACCATCGCGCACGGGGCGTTTGTTTCTTTGGCGTGCTCGAGGTAGGTCCTGGAGAAGTTTGGTTTGGCTTCTCTCTATCGTGCTCAGTCGCAGCCTGTTTGTAGCAAGCGGCTGCAAAATCGATGGACTGCTGGAGAGGACCCTGGCGTGCCCCAAAGCTTCCTAGTCACGAACGGCTCCCTGTTGCCCTCGACGCAAGCCGATCTCGCGGATCACATAGTTGGAGGAAGCATCTTACTTCCGGGTGTCGGCTACATCGAGTTAGCCTTGGGGTCTCATGAGTCGAAAAGGACACTTGTCGGAGTGTAATTTCTACGGCCATGCATACTACCAAAGCCTGGCCTAGGCTGATGCATCTTGAGATGTACGAGCCAAACCTCTGGGGCGTTTGCGATTGATAGCGTGACAACAGAGGGACAACCAACATTTTCGAATCACTGCATAGGAAACTTTTCGGGAGCAACCAATGACGAGAATGCACGAAAAGCCGGCTGTCCTGCACCGCTGACTTGGAGGATGAAGAGCAGTTTTACAAATCTCTCGCGTTGAGTGGCAGGCAGTTGTTGAGGAGGTTGATAACCGACCTGCACTGATGTCACATAAATCGACAGTCCCCAAAAGAGGTCGGAGATCCACACAGCCTCGAATGCGACAGCGTGATCGCCTTGGAAGCCATTAGTGTTGCTAAACGCAGCGCGGCTGAGCATGCGCGCTTCCGTGATACGTCAAGCTTGCAGTCGCAATTCACAGCCGAGGTAGACAGGTTGTTCGTAGATACGACCTGGCAATCTGAGTGCCACCTGTCCGCAAAGTAAGCCTGTCCATGATTTAGATAGGTGCCAGACCACCGGTGCACCTCTAGCAATCCAATTTATTTTGGGGAGGAGCTGCACCAGGCTCTCTGTATTTTGCGTGCAGGAGCTTCAATATAGGACCGTTGCGTCTGATCAAATCCCATCAAGGTCAAAATTATGTGCGGGCGCAGGGCTGCAAGATAGGATCAATGTTGAGCTCATGAATTTATCAAAAGCAAACAACTTAGATATCAATACGTTTTAAGAATAGTGTTTTCGAGCATTGGCTTCAACCCGGGCACTCGTTCAAACCAAAGCAGCTGCCTCAACAAGCTCGGCAAAAGGGACTCTGACCGCCCAGAGGGCCGCGCTTTGGACACGATTCCGAAATAAATCATTCAGCCCAAGCTAGCCAACCTGTTCATTTCTGAGTTTGGGAGCCCTGATCAAGAGTAATTACGGACGTCTCATCTCGCAGGAGAGTCGCCGACTTGCGTTGGCCACGGCTTCTTTGGCTAGCCCCAGCCATGCGCTTTCCAGGGCGAGATCTGTCTGTCCCTCAGCACAACAAGGAACCACTGTCTGTCCCTCAGCACAACAAGGAACCACGCGGGCACATAGCCTCACCTCTTTTGATGGGCTCCATAATGAGCTCGCTGGCATCGCAACTCAGCTTACTGGCACCGCCGTCTCGCTCGACGCGCCTCTCATGTCGGCTGGGCTCGACTCCATCGGAGCCACGGAGCTCTCGACGCGTCTCAACGAGCGCCTCGAAACGGAGCTACCGTCGACGCTGCTGTTCGACCACCCATCGCTGCGATCCATCGCTGGTTCCTTGACGATCAGTTGCGGAAATTCTAGTCCACGAGAAAATTCCTGAAGCGTGATATGTCGAGAAGTCGCGTCCAATCCGCAAACGATCTCCCAAAGCACTTCTTCTGTGGCTACAACCATCTCTGCATGGCTCATCGATGTCCTCGGCACAGCCATCGCCACGAACTCGCCACTGATGGCTGGCGGTCTGGACTCGGTCGCGGCGACGGAGTTTGCGAATACGCTAACGGAATGATTCACGATTGAATTGCCGTAGACGCTCCTTTTCGACCACCCGACGATCGAGTCAGTAGCCGGGCTCATCTCAGAGACAGCCATCGATGGAGAGGGAGTATAGCTTGTCACCGACGCCTCCCAGACAACGATGTGGCACCAGGCTGAAGCAGCACTCCCAGAATGACCGAGTGTCGCAGTGTCTCTCTCAGGCTCATTCTCATTCATTCTGCCAGGCTTTACTTCCACGAATACCGGACTAGAGCACCTCGTAACCCTTGGTTTAGCGACCAACTCTGGTGTGCCCGTCACGCGCTGGTAGAGCAACGCCTCTTATGTATCAGCAGCGTACGGGGCTTTCACCATTTTTTCGTCAGATGCAGCTGCCTTTGGAATCTCGAGGATGGAATCGCAAGGCATGAATCCTCAGATGCTGGTCGTTCTCGAAACAACGACTGCCACGCTTTGTGCGTTGAGCTGCCGCGCATCGCTAGCAAATACGCCAGTTGGGTTCTTCCTCGGCGTTGGCGGCGCTTTCTCTAGTGAGGGTGCTAGCAAGGGCGCTGCTAAGACACAAGCACCTTCGGTATATTCGGGAACCTCCGGAGCCCTCTCCGTGGCGTCTGGTCGGGTGTCTTTCACGCTCGGGCTCTCGGGTCCATGCCTGACACTGGACACGGCATGCTCGTCGGCGCTTGTCGCCACCCATCTGGGGGCCTCGGCTATCAAGCTGGCCGAGTGTCCGCAGGCTGCAATAACGGGCGTCGGCATGTTGACGCAGGCGGTGTCGATCGCTTTCTCGGCGGCAGGCATGCTCTCCGCTTTTGGACGGTGCCACACGTTTGATCGCCGCGGAGACGGATACTGTCGCGGCGAAGGTTGCGCAGCTTTTTTACTGGACTGTGGTGCCTCTACCAAAGTTGCTGTCCTTGGCACGGCGGTGCAGTAGGACGGCCCGAGCGCGAGCTTGACCGCGCCCAACGGATCATCGCAGAGACGATTGGTTTCGACCGTGCGGGACAGCGATACTGAAAACCGGGCTCTCGAAGCTCACGGCACGGGCACGGCGCTCGGAGATCCGATCGAAGTAGTCTACAGGTGTCAAACGCGTGGCCGAGCCATTCGTCTTAGGTCGGGGCAGCTATGGGAGCCTTGTGTGTGAACTCGCAGTCGGTATAATGCACATCTCTGAAATCGAATATGGGTCACCTTGAGCCATCGGCGGCTGCCGCGGGACTGGCCTCCCTCGTGCTTGTACCGCTCGGTATACGCTTGATCGCTATGAATGCGCAGCTCAGGCTGTCTGACGCCCCTTGGAAGCGAAGCGCCCCAACCTTGAAGCTCGTAGGCTGAACACGCACCTGTCTTCGATCGTGTCGTCATGATTCCAGATGCCCTTGGAAGCTGCTGCTCAAGGTGAGAACCAGCGAACATCCATGGGTCGGCTGAGCTCCTTTGGGTTCAGCGGAACCATCGCGCACGGGGCTTTTGCGGCTGTGGTGTGACGACGATCGTTGGACACTGCCAAATTGCCCTCCCTCTATCGTTCGGGAAGAAAGCAACCAGCAAAGGCATGCACATGCACAGCCCATTCAAAGGAACATGCATCATAGATTATTGACTCGCCCCTACTACCCTTGCTGACGTCACGGGTTGCTACTATTCACGGCAAAGTGTCACTTAGTTCTTTACACCTGCAAAGCGCTTCAGCTATTTTGACTAACGGCGTTTTTTCCGAAACCTGCGTCAGCATTTGGGGATCAATGGATGATCGAGGTATTATGCTTGACTCAAGGGGAACCGCCCCTGTATGTGTGGCTGCTAGACAATAAATATACATGCCCCGACACTCATTTCTTTGAGCATGATCCGCTTAAAGTACGCAGTTCACTTGGGTTCGGTGCCCGCAAAATATTGAATTATTCGCCTTTACTTTTCACATTCGCTGACAGCCGTATGTTTGAACCTTTCATGAACGGGAAATCAATCGTGTTACTATACTTCCCGACTTCGGCCTCCGGTGCCTTCGAGAGGCGAAGAAAATATCAGTAATTTTCTTGGCTCCAGACAGCTTGCGCCGTCGCCACACCCCGGACTGTACCATTCTTGACACAAGGCAGTTGCAGCCCATGGTTTGAAAAATCGTCAACTCGGCTGGCGAGTCTTTTAAATAGATGGAGCTTTCTGCTGCCCGTGCGCGGACATCCAGAATTCAGGTAGTCACCAGTCCCGACTAAATCCATGCCTCCGTCAAGGACGCCTTGTCTGACGCGGTCGCAGCTGAGAGCAGTATCGAAAGCGACACCACGCTGGCCGACCTTGGCATCGATTCTTTGTCAGTTGTTGAATTCCGGAACAAGCTATCACAAACCACCGGAGTTGCGCTATCAAACGAGTTGATCTTGAGCAATCCTTCGATGGGGACAATCGAAGATGCACTGCTCGAGGAGCTGCGAACTAAAAAGTCACTGTCCGAATTAATTTCTGGACCAAGGGATGAATCTCCACTCGACCTGTTCACGAATCCTGATGCTATCTCTAATTGTCGTCGGTGCAATCGTACGCACATCTTTGTGCTCTCCACCCCCCGAGCAGGATCATCACTTCTTCAACTGTGCCTGCATGCGCATTCTCTGATTTTTGCGCCACAAGAACTCTATCTCCTCCCGTTTGAATCGATGAATTAACGATAAGCAGCACTCCCCGATGCAATGGGGCTTTCCAGCGGTCTCACCCAGGCCATAGTTGAGCTAAAAGCGGTGAACAGCGCGCGCGTGAAAATGATTGTGGCAATACAGGCCATGTCTTTCATCAGCATCTTGGACCTGTCTCGAAAACTTTAGGATTGGGCCTCCCCTAGGCTGTTCATCGACAAGACGCCGCCGTACTCGAGCGATGTTCGGGTGTTATGACAAGCTGAGTCCTGATTTTAGCGAGCAAAATATCTCTTCATATCACGCCACCCCGTGCCCTGCATTACCTCCTGGATCGATCTCATGAAGAAGAATCTAGCACTTCAAAACAAAGTGGCAGCCGTCGAATGGAGTGCCATAGAGTTCGATTGGGTTGCGCACAACAAAAACATTAGGCAGGTCTGTGCCGGGTTGCCTGGCAATTGCCGTGCGCGAGTGTGATACGAGGACCTTGTTCGCTCACCCATCCATGTCCTCAGCGCCGTAGCTGAATTCTTAGGGCTTAAATTTGAGCTTCAAATGGCGAATCCCTACAACACAAACGCTGTAAAATCGTTTTCGATCCACGGTGGTGTGGCGGCGACGGACCCGAAGCTGCTCAAGAACTCGTCCATTGACCCCAGGTCTCACCAGCCGTGTCTACTCCCGAATTTTCCCGGAGCAAGACAGAGACATGCGCAGCTTGGCCGACAAGTGGAAATAAAAACACGGCAATTGTCATCTTTCCCCGTCAGCCAGACAACTAGGTTGGGAATTGGGATACGGAACAAAATCATAACCCGCTCATAAGTTCCGTGTCATCAAGCGGGTCTCTGACTCATTTCTTGGCACGTTGAGGTGTGGTACGCGACAGACAGCCGCGATCATTGTCATGTACGATGGCCTTGGCTTTTAGTATGGAGTAAGTTTGCTACCTTTGCTATCAACCGAACAGAAACTGATCGCCTTGCAAGCCCCCGAGTTTATGTCTGAGCAGCAAACCCTTGTCGATGTTCATTCTTGAGGCAGGCACCACACTGCGGTGCTCTAGCGAGAGCTCTCTGGAGGCAGCGCCTGCCTCGTGGGATATTCGTTTGGCGGACTGCTCGCTACTTGCATCAGAGAGTGCCTAATACTAACACAGCCTGTGAGCTTGTTGTTGATAGACCCCATGCCATGCGATTCCAAGTGAGCAGATTCAACCGCAGTTTCTTCCGCGCTCGAGCAAACGGCAGTTTTGTACGGCTTCCTCTTATTCAAACTATGAATAATACCGTAGTAGCGCGCGTTTCTCTAAGCGGCCGTCAAAGTCGGCGACATTGTGACGCCTAATGACCTTTTCCAGCAATTGCAGAAAGCGACCGCTAATACTGAATATGTAGAAGTGGGTCGGATTGCAAACTTTATGCTAAACTTGCAAACAAGTTTCGATTGGAACGCTAGTCGGGCCTTTGCCGGGAAGCTGGTCGGAACAGCTGGTGGGTCAGAGCATTTTATTGGTCGAGGCCGTCGTCAAGGCGATCATCCCGATGGAGCATATGGATGGTCACGGAACGTGGGGCTTGTGCTGCAACTTGCCAAATTAACCGGGGGGCATTTTGACGCATTCAATTCCCAATCGAATTCCACACTTCTGTTCCGCGCCACAACTCCGAAAGGGACCTAGAGCTTCGAAAAAAACGCAGAGGCCTGGTTCTC
Source organism: Aureococcus anophagefferens (assembly GCF_000186865.1). NCBI lineage: Eukaryota > Pelagophyceae > Pelagomonadales > Pelagomonadaceae > Aureococcus > Aureococcus anophagefferens. The sequence goes on from NW_008705612.1 coordinate 60,812, forward strand.
GGCCAGTGCGCGACGCCCATACTAGGGAGATGCATGGATTTTCGGGGAAATTACTGGCATGAGTAGTAGGAAGTTAGGATAGTTTATTAGCTTCCTAACGTCGCTATGACGTCAGTCAAACTACTATCCAGCAGGTGCACTGTCCGGCGACTGTGCTACCTCGCTGAGCCTGGTGCTCTCTGGCACGTCGCTGTGACGCTAACCAGACAGACACCACAGACACAGAAGAGCGCTATGCTATGGGTTGGCAATCTTTATTCGCTAAGGACGCGTTAGTCTATGTCTAGAGCGGCTTAGACGATGGTGGGTCGTTTAGCGAGCTGACTTGAGCTGAGGGGTTCCGGGGAGGACAACTTAACCCGCGTTGATCCTAGCCCTCAGAAACCGACGCGTTTGGACGCGTGGAACGGGCCCTCGAATTAAGTGCGAACATTTTTCTAAGAAATTTGCGCATTCGTCCCCGCCAGCACTCTGGAATTTTCCACCGCGCGTCGCCATCGGTAAGATTTTGCTTACTTGGACCACCAACCGCTTCCGACGGCGGGCGCCGTAAGCTCACCGCGGCCGGTGAATTAAGTGTGAGGACCCCGGCTCGTAGCAAGCAAACGCGTTTGGGTTAATTTATTGAAGTAGTAATCGAAAACCTCATCGAAATCGTCCAAAACTGCATCGTTTCGACCGTCGGATAACGCTGCGATGATGTGATGCGCCGGCGCCGCGCCGTTTTGCGCTAGGTGGTGCACGAAAAGCGCGCGTGCTGCGCCGGACAGCGACGCCGGGGTTCGAGAGCGCAAAACATCCTGCTGGCGGCCTTCCGCGGCGAGACTGTCGATCACTGCGACTGCGGGGCGCGCCCCCACTCGATTTTTGCATCCCCGGGTTCATATGCCGTGACAGCTGGCATGGGGCAACTCATCACCTGTCTACGGTCGCCCTGCGACTGAATTAGGTTCGAAACTCCCCCGCGCGCGCGACGACGTCGACGGCGGCGGCGGCGGCGGCGGCGGCGGCGGCGACGACGACGACGACGACCGACCGACCGACCGACCGACTGGCCCAGAAAATAGGTGCCAGGAACTAGCCCGGGACCCAGGGGAAGTCACCCGAGGTCCCCCCGAGTACGCCCCAGTCGGTTTGGTTTAAATTTTACCACCCGAGACCCCAAAGCCCGAGTTCACTCAGCGTAGAATCGCTGCCCGAGGACCTCCGGTGGGCTTCGCGACCCGCCGGCTGTGCTAGCTCGGCCCGCCCGGGGCGTTCGGGGCCCCGCGGGCTGCGGAAGGGCGCCCGTGCCGGGGCATTCAGCGCTCATGTAGAGAACGAAATATATATTATCCAAGAATCCAATCCGCTGATCCCATTGGTCGGACGAGATTTCAGACGTCTGAGTTTCGAGCATGGTCCAACGATCTCTGACGCTGCGTTGGGCATATTATGGTTCACAGGGGAAGAAAACGAGAGTAGTTCGCAGTAGGAACTCGGGGTCAGAGATCCTGAAACTTCAGTCCGTCTCGTGGGGGAACACGCAGAAGCTGAGATCTCTGTTCCCCGCCTCCCAGCGCCGCGCGACGCGCCCACCGTGGCGTGTTCGACTTCTGCTGCCTCTCGCTCGACATGGAGTAACTTTTCGAGAACGCCGACCCAGACTTCGTACGGCGAAGTGCTCTCAGTTTCTTCCACAGTGGCCCGGAACATGCCGAACGCAGCGTCAGATGTCGTTCGACCATCGTTCAACCCCCTCAATTATCATTTGTCCGAATCCCGAATAATGAACCGTTCGTTCTGTGTATGCCATGATGATCGAGATTGCTGGGTATTTCCTACTGGGTATTTCCTAGTGTTGATTAGGGGTATGGTAAATCGGCGGGGGATACGGGGAGGATACAGCGTACTCGCCAGCTGCGTTTGGCACCCGGCGGCCATACTTGCCGCGCCCCGCCCTCCTTATCCCTCAGCATGCTCCAAACCACGACGCAGGCACGCGGTGGCATCTCGCTGTTTCGGGTATCCTCGAATTTCGAGTCCATCAGCGCGTGTGCGATCGTCCCGCTGAGTCCAAACGCGTTGATGCGCCCCTGAATAACTGCTATGCTAGGATGTCGCTGCTGTATCATATGGCAAGTTTCCACAGAAATACACGGGAATGCCGCAGTCAAGGGCAAAATGTGACGATTGGTGCATTGAACCTCGGGATTTGGCCCAATTCTTGCCCTGATCATCGTTTCGATCAGTGAGGCGATCCCTGCTCCCGCTGATGCGATTCCCAGGTGACCAAGAGTCGCTTTGAGAGATGAACACTACAACGTAGCATTGTGCGCTTGGCGCCAGACACTGCTGACTGCGCCAATTTCGATTACATCTCCTAGCGGTGATCCCGCGCTGTGCGCCTCAAGCGGAACTGTCAATCCTTGAATTTCGTGCTTCGATTCTACACATCAAATCAGATTTTCCAGTGACCTGCCGTTTGGCGCCGTTAGGCTTGTGCGGAGCCCATCGCTAAGTGCTGCCGTTGATGCAACTTGCAGCGTGCACCCCAAGGCGTCTGGTATTAAAGCATACGCCACGCAGCTTTCGCCTCAGACATAGCCATCTGCCCGGGCATCAAACGAGTGGCAGCGCCCAACAGCTGACATTGCCCCTGAACACGTAGGCTACGAGGCTGATACGAGCACTCCACAGCAGAGAACCAAGCCTGGAGTTTGGGTTATTCAAATGAGGTGGATGCCTACAAGCTGAGTCGAACAGGCTGTGTCCAATGTGACACACAAGCCGGTGAGGCCAAAGGTCCAAGAGATGATCGCACAACCCTAGTTTGCGATCTATCCCTGAATCCCAACATACACCGCCGATTCCAGGTGCCTAGAGTCGACTTCCAAACATAATTATGCGCAATGTAACAAGAGATTCTCAAGCGGACGCGCATTCCTCCATTCTGGGCAGCTGTCACTCATCGTGGGTGATGACAGAAACGAACCATAGATACTCTCTGCGCTCCTAGTATGACATCAAAATAGAGGAATCAGGGTTGGGGTCTTGATTCTAGAGATGACATGCCTAGTCAGACAACTGCTGCCCCGCACGAGACCAGGCAACTCAAGGCAAGAGCGGCTGATGAAGAGCGATGGCTGTCTTTCGGCCACTCGGGACGGATGTTCACGTGCGAAGAATTTTTGGGATTCGCAAGGGGGCTGTATTACTTGGCCGGTTGTCAAAATCCAGGCCAAAATGGCCTCGAGTGTAGGGTAATCGAAGAGCAACGTTGAGGGAAGCTCAATACAGCATCACTCTGAAATCAATTGGACAAACTACACGCCAGATAACGAATCCAGACCAGCGGTTTGAAGGGGGCGATCAGCGGCTACAGTAGTACCAAGGAGCTCTAAGATCGACATGTCGAGAATCTTGACGATCGAGTGAGGCTCATAGCATAGAGATTTATAGTCAACGAGAATCATTCCCAAGTAATCACTCACCGCAGCTAGCGTTGGATATTCGAAGAGTATACTTGAGGGAAGTTCCGTGTTGAGCCGTTCGGAGATGGCTTAAAGGTATTAGGCGCCTGCCAAGGAATCTAAACCAGCATCTGTGAGCGACTCGTCCCAATCAGGATCAGTTCCAATGAGCTCTCGCGCTGACAGAACGATGATACGGTGAATTTCCGAAAAAGCATTCTTATCGACCTTGCACCCTTGCATATGCGTATGACCCACATGCTGCTTACTCATGTGCGCGTCCGTAGCATTCGCAACCCAATAATTCAATCGAGAAACGACCGGGTCGGTGCCCAGACTTGCAATATTTCCGATTTGGAGACCACTATCAACCCATTCCGGCGCCAGAGCGTCGACAATTGTACCAAATTAAGATTTAAGTCGGGTCTTTTGATTTGATCGATGCCGTGCCTCGCAAAGATCGACCAGCGCCGACCATTCTCGACGATTCTCTGAGAGGAATTGGTTGGGCAGGAATCGGCGATGATAGTTCAAGCTTCGATCGATCACACGCTAATAGGCGGCAGCCGCATACGCAGCGTTTTTGGTCATAAAATGAGCTTGCTCTTGAAATGCTGCGGATGCTGGAAAATCTATGACGTCCACTGCCATCCCTTCGGAGTCAAGACAATCTCGGCTTTCGAAAAACTTCATCAGCATGAGTATGTTGAGCGCTGCCGCTTCCAAGTAGCTCGACCCGCTTGGGCTTTGGAATCCGCCGGCATTGTCTAGAATTGCCTCGGCCTAATATGCAAGGTTAAGACGCACGATATTATTTGAGTATATCAAATTCTATCCGAGAACTGCTCACACCCTTTCATTTTTCCAATACCCTGTACATTTGACGACCATATCACAAGAAATTGCTTCCCCACCTGATGTTCATATCTCTGATTCACCTATTTGCTGGACTTCACCGAGCGTCGTGGAAAGAAGGCCGTAGTAGTGAGCCACAAGCCATATGTCTGATACCGAGACGGTGTGTCCGTGTGGCGACATCCGCCCTTCCAACCAGCACTCTGGCTTGGTAACACAACAGTGTTCAAAAGCAGAATTCCATGCAGCAAAAATGTGCTGCGACCCTGCTTTTGCATGAGAAAACTCCAAATCGTAAGGCCGGACAAAATTAAGATAGTCAACAATCAATGGGCAGACGGCGCCTCATCGTCGTTGCACAACTGCCACACGGCTGGCGCCACGTTCAAACGCAGTGCGCACATTTTCGGCCGCGAATGCACCTGCACCAACAATCAACACATTGGCAAAACTGAGTTCGACATGTGTGATCTCATTTTCCACCCCGTAACAACAGGTGCCTTGAAAGCGATGTTCATCGGCAAACTGCAGATGGCGAAGTGCTCCGAGTCGTCGGTTTATGCCAAACAATGATACTTGGGTAGCGAGTATACGCTTCTATTCAGGACAAATTCCATGAAAAATTGCATGAGCATTTACGTGGGTGCGTATCCCAAGCACCAGCGCACCAAACTTGATTCGGTGCTACAAATATAAAGAGGCTACAAAGTTGACGTCGTCTATGATCTAATATGTGGGTGTGTGATCGAAATTAATCATGGATCCCTGATCCGTGATACGATATGCTGCCTCAGAAGTATTTACGCGCGATGATATGTTGGCTTGAGAATGCCAAACGCCACCCACACTCGAACCCCGCTCGAGTAGCAGGCATTAGTGACCATCAGAGAGGACTTTTCTCGCAAGTAACAGGCCGGAGAATCCTGCTCCTGTAATGGCGAAGGAACAAATTGCACTGGGCCTGGTCAAGGGCCTAATGTTTCAAGTTCATTGCTTCCCGATGTATCGATAAATTGTATCAAGCATCTCTCTTGCCGTCCCATTACAGACCTCTGCACACTATGGAGGCCTTGCACAGGTGTGTTTGTATACAAAATTGTGACGAGGGGCACTTGGGCTTGATGACGTCCACGCTTCGACGTGAGCAACAAGTCGCGCACCCGGTTCACCAATTCCGATGGAGATGTTTATAGTATCCGCGTGCTTGCTGAGTTCCTGAAAAATTGAGTTGGGAGTGATAGCTGAGGCTGCGGCCAAGATCTCAATTTGTGGTTCAACACGAAGCTCGCCGAGTAAAGCGCCGGCGTCAGTTGCATCACCACCAAAAACTATCACTTTAGCCAGAGCACGGGTAGATCACGCCCTCACAGAAGTAAAGAATGAATCACGCGGATTCTCTCTCCCCAAACCAAAATGTGATGATGGACGAATCGAGCACTTCAGACAGGCAACAAGGCGCAAATTCAAGCAAAAATCCGAGGCAGCTGTCGACTGCTGGCGGTACCTGGAGGTCATCCTGGCAAGCTGGGGGGGCTCCTCTTCAGGGCCATCTAAAGATTAGAATGCCCCGTGCGCAATCGTCCCGCTAAAGCCAAACGAACTCAGCCGACCCGGGCTAACTTGGGCTCTTGCCCTTAATACCAACTCAGCAGGCATTTGAAACGACGATGATTGCGTGATCGAAGACAGGTGCACGTTCAGCCTTTTCAATAACGTATATCGATAATCAACGAGGACAAGGTAGAAACCGGTTAAGTTACGCGTTAACCGCAATCACCCACGCGATAAGAGGCATGAGGATTAGAGAAACGAGGCCTGCCGCGGCTGCAGATGGTTCCAGGTGGCCGCTGTTTGACTTTAAGGACGCGCAGCTAACTGAGCGCGAATTTGAGTTCAAGGCGCCAACGGCAGCGCCAACCTAAAATTTGAATTAAATGGCACACAAATATCTATTCAAAGGGTACCTCGATCGGATCGCCGAGTGCCGTCCCCGTGCCATGGGCTTCAAGTGCACATCCTCAACCCTTATCTCCCACGGCTTTGATCAGCCGCCGTTGCGACGACCCATTGGGCGCCGTTAAGCTCGCACTCGGGCCATCTTACTGCACCGCAGTCCCCAGAATATCAACGGCTTCGGAAGCATCTCCGGACGCAAGCAAGAAAGCAGCGCATCCCTCGCCGCGGCAGTAGCCATCGGCGCGGCGGTCGAACGAGTGGCATCAACCCAGGGCTGAGAGCATGCCCGCCTCAGAAAAAGCGACAAAAACCATCATTTCCAGAAGTCCCTCTCCGCAGGCGCAGGCGCGTTTGCATTCGGCAAACTGCATTGCACTGGTGGCAACATGGAGTGCGATGAGGGATGCTGAACATGCAGTATCAATAGGAAAACATGGGCCGGTAAGACCGAGTGTGTATGAGATGCGGCCAGAAGCGACGGCCATCGCGTTGGATGTCCCGGCGTACACGCTCACCCTGTTTTGAGATTTACTGTTTTGTTAATTACCTGCATTCTACGGTGCAAGGGATCCTGAAATACCAAGGTAAACCCCAACATGAGATTCAAAAAGATGAGCCCTACAATCTGTTGATTCCATGTCTGAAAATACGACATAGCAAATTTCTAAAAGAATCAGCTGCTGTGGATCAATGGCAGAAACCTCTGCAAAAGACATTCCCCACGCAACACGTTCCAGGTTAAGTTCCCCAAGAAAAAAGTTCCCATAAGCCACAGAAACAGCAGACATGATTGGTATGCTCCATCACGACGGGGGTGTTGTCGCAGCTAGTTGCTTGACGACGAAGCGCCGGAGCTAGTCATCTCACCTGACGCTGCTGGGTAGCACAAATTTTAGGTTAGACAGGAAGACAGCAAGAAGTTTGCCACCCTCTAAAAAAATACCTTGCTGAGGAGATCAATTTACACCTGAGCAGGTGCGCACCAAGACCTCATCTATCCCTGAGTTCAGGTTGCTTGTTTTGCCATGGGACTGCTAAAAAGAAAGCGGTGAGGTCGCGACCATGGAGCAACACAACTACGCATAGCCAGCAGAAGAAGACAGAAGCTATGATTGAATCAACAAGAAGGATGAGGATAGGCATGAGTCTGCCAGCGCAACGCTTTCCTGCGCATTTGCAGTGTGGTACTCCTACTACATTTCAGATCAACACTTCAGGATAGAGTATGTTCAACAATGATTATCAAGGAGTAGTCAGGCCATCTCCTCGGCAGTGTTCAGCAAGACTGAATCATCCACAACAATGGAAGCCACTAAACTTATCGAACCGGCTTCTATCGAATCAGGAATCCAGCCATCTGTGAGCATCCGAGTTGCCGCCTATTGGCCCACAATCCGGGAAACGTGCACGGAAGAACAGCCTTCTGGCGACACTCACCAGCGAGAAAATGGCAAAGAGTATTTTGCGTGGCGCGAGGAGACTGCGCTGTCGCAAAGGGTGGCCTGAGTCACACCTCCGCCAAATGCGGAGCCGTTCACGGCAGCGACGATTGGTTTGCTCAAGTTGAGAAACGAATCAAACAAGGCCAAGGAGCCAGCTGTCAGAGATCCAAGAAGCTCCATTGGACGTAAAGGACGCAGCATCTCATCAAATTTTGCAGCAGTACAGAAGTAAGCACCGCGCCCAGTGATAATAACCGCCAGCGTGGATGTATCTGCACTGATCATCGCCAAGAGGGTAATCAAAGCGCCCGATACCGCAGCATCAAATGCGTTCTTTTCCTTCGGCCGATTATATGAGATGACTATGACGCCATCTACAACTCGAGACACTAAGATAGGTGGACTATTGCACTCTTCAGTTCCTTTACTGAGACTAGAAGTTTGAGGAATAGACTGTGTGACACCGGGCGCCAGGGACGGGTGGGCATCATCCAGGTTCAATACCAGGTAGGCAGAAATAGATGACATTGTCGGGTGATCAAAAAGGAGTGTGGCTGAGATCTCGAGGCAAAATTGTTGTGAAAGCTGCTGTACGAGTTCAGAGGCACCAAGAGAGTCAATGCCTGCTTCCATAAGAGGCGCGTCCGTGCAGACTGCCTAGCCAACTGAGTCTTTGATTATAGAACTCACATGGTTCTGGATACTCCCCTTGCTCCAGAGCATAACTGCAGACGCAGTCGCAGCACTTGATGATTTTGCCCGCGACAAGACAATTGCTGGCCTGGCTGCGCGCTCATCGCAAGGCTGGCAGAGACTGGAAGTCATGGACAAACCTGCAACGTATTTGCAGATAGAAGCTGTGCTTGGATGATCGAATAGCAATGTTGCAGGTAATTCCATCTCAAATGCCCCGCCTATGGACTCGACCACTTCAGAAGCTGCGAGAGAGTCAATTCCAGCTTCCATTAGCGGGATGTCTTCTTATATGCTAGTCCCCACGCTTTGCGCGATCAACAAGTTTATGGTAGATTCGACTGGTTGCGCTTGCGCCTTCGGTTTCGGATTGAACAATGCGATTAGAGGTGTCATGCGCGTGACTTGATCGTATTCCCTGGATCACTGTGCGCGTCATGCAGTAGCGCGCGATGCGACATCGATGGACATCAGGGTCGCGCCTGCAGTGACACTGGCTTCACTGTTGAGAAGTATTTCTTAGATAGAATGATGACCGTGCGAGTCATTTCTTGCCACTGGTATTGCATCAACACTGGCTCCAGCGCAAGCAGTAGCGCTCGCGAGCAACCGAGCTGCTTGAGAATCCAAGGAAACGTTGTCTACAAGACCCAGCGCCATAGCATGCCAAGAGTCTATGAGTATGCCATCGACATACATTCTTGTAGCAAAATGCCAACCCACGAGCTGAGGAAGGACCGCAGTTGCCATGAGCACGGGGCTCAGACCATACGACGCCACCCCCAACTTGAACACTGCACATGCTGTTGCCAGACGGTACTCGCTTGCCAGGCCCAACAGCAACCCACCACCGATTGAAGACCCGTGAAGTACTGAGATTGAGTAGATCGACGCGCTTCAAATCTGGTCCAGAAGATGCCCAGCCCCATGTGTGCCCTGGGCCTTGACCCACCATGTTGAGGACGGAGACGCCGTTTTGTCATAGCGACCGCCAGTGCAGAAGTGGGGACCCGCGGCTTGGAGCACCAACGCCCGAGCGCTGCTCGAAGCAAACACTATTCATAGCAAAAATGCTAGCTTCTGCAAGAGACCTGGACTCATGGCATTGAAAGTATTAAGGTCGTTGAGCTCAAGAGTCACAACGCTAGGATCATTCCACACCAGTATCACCGTCTCAATCGTATCCGACAGATACCACTTCATTGCCCTCAACATCGTGCCTGTGACCACACTCAAAGCTCGCATTACTCGAGTAGGTGACAGTTCAAGCGACAGTTTATGTTTCAGCTGGGAAGCGTCTCACGTTGATACACAATCTCGCACAACCTCATCGATGACGCACATCTCAGATGTTTCCACACTGTCTGCTTGGGATTGATTTGATGTGTATATGACCTTAACAGCAGAAATTATCTGATTGAAAATGTCCCTGAGGGATATCACGGCATTGAGACTCGCGCAGCCTGAGTAGATTATTGCAATTGACGCAGGCTCATCTCTCCCTGGGATTGAATTCCACGTGTTGGTCTCCACGACGCATTCGACATGAATACAGATATCTATTCCGCTTTCCCATGTAGGGCTTAAGATTGCCAAAAGGACAGCAAGTTCTGTTATTCCAAGTGAAGCCAAACGAATTTTAAGGGCCTAGCTTGTTGCGGCAATGATTGCAACATGATCAGGCCACGTGTGATCAATTGTTTGTGGTGCAACGGAACCAGGCGATCACCCACACTCTGCAATGTGCGCGTCTGCTGACAGAGACCTGATATATGAGTCGGTGACTCACAATGCGATGTTTGTTCCTCTGACAATACAATCTGCACCCGCGCTGCACATGTGGGCAAGGAAAAGATTGGACCTTGGCGCCCCACAGGATTCCTTCAAGTCGCCAATTATCGGCGTGGCTGTGAACTAATTGCAAATCGCAAGGTTGCGAAGAAATTCAAACTAAAGCACCACGCCAACAGAACATTGTGAAATGGATTCCATTGCATGCTGCGTTACAGGCGTGGCTCCCATGACAACTACCCGACCCGAGCTCCAGTACAAGCAGAATCTAGATATATTCCAACTTTTGAGCATGACTGCAGGAAGTATGTTTTGCCGTCTCTCTGACATGTGGTCCCACGAAAAAAACGTTGTTTTGTGGTGCATCAAAACACTGATGAGGCTCAAGCTCAGGACGCGCACACAGTTAATGTCTTCAATCACCGTCGTCTGCGAACAAGCGTTCGTTCTTCTACCAACCAGGCGCATTGAAGCTAGTGTGTTTCGAAGACCGACAGCTTTGATACGTCTCAAGGTCAATGCGCAACCCGCTATTCGATCACACGCATCCCTCTCGCTGACGGCGACGGCGCTCACCTGCTGGAAGGAGTGCCTGGGTCAAAGACCTCGGGTGACATTCTTCCTCGTAGCAACGCACCAGTCTGCGATTTGGGCCAAGTCTGCATTGATGTTGGTGATGTTACCAAGGGCGACAAGCAGGGGGGGGGGGATGTCCCAGGTGAAAGTCAACGAGGCCATGCAAGCCGGTTTGATTTGGTAAAACAGCTTGGTATGGTGGAGTCTTCCGCTTAAAATGATAGCTTGGCATGTGATTGAACTCGGCAGGTCTCCGAGAGACCCAGCCCAGGTTAGATCCGCGCATTCAAGGGATTGATCATCTCACCAACGCAAAGACATCTCTCGTGGGCTGGTTCTCTGTACGTTGTATTTGCCGCTACCCTCGAGCGCATGTTGCACACATGCAAAATTCAGCTGTCTGATGCACCCTCCACCTGCGCACCAGATTGGCCTTTGAGCACCTTCAATCGCAGATGACTTTCCGGACACACGAAGACGAATTACTCCGAGCGAGTCAGCTAGTGTCGGAGCTAATTTGGGCAGCTTGTGTCCTCCATCGAAACTAATAATACCAGACTCTGGTCCGAGGATTCCGGCGGTGCGTCCAGCCATGTGCTAAATATCTACAGTATCGTCAGCGCCGACCAAGTGAAAGGAAGGAATATTGATAGCTACTCCTACGTAGAGTCATGCGTGAGCTGGCGAAGTCAAGGCGCACATGCTTATTAATGTTCAAGGATGGAATCCTGGCTGTAATCGTGAAGGGAGATCTGCGAGCAGAATGAATGCCAGCGTGGCACCTTCACTCATACCTGCTAACCCATGAATAGAAGCCTGTTGTCTCAAGACTCGCCGGGCGTGATTCATAGATGCCGTCCAGTCTTCCCGAAGCCCATAGATGTCATCGCCTTTGTCTGTAGCTCGCCGGATGCGAGCGAACATTTCCGATTAACTCGTGCTTGTCAGAGAATACTGGGTGATCAGCCGCCACGACCGCGACTTGCGCGGCTCATACCCGAATCATGCGCGCAAAAATAGACCGCCAGGTCCAGAGGAGAAGTCAGCACCTTAATTTGGAGCGCTCACCGTAATCCACTCTACTTCACGACCTCGCATCCATCCCTGGTGATTCAAAGAACTGGCTTGAAATTCCGCGTAGGTGTCCATGCCGTGGAAATACATGAGCCGAGGTATTGATCAGGAGCCTGGAAAGAATTTCTGACTCGTGTGATACAGCCCCTGATCACACTTCACAAGTGACGCGCACGATGGATAAAGATTCAGGATCCGTGATCAACTTCTTGCTGGCACTTATGAATTCTAGAGACGTCGACAGGTGAAGTCGCAACGGTGGCGACACCAATGATAATTATAATCGACTCAGAAGTTGATAAAATCTTACATATCTCTGTGCTGTATCTACCACCGAACCATCCATGCCAAGTCACCAGGGTCCACCATTGCCTCAAAAGGTCTTTAGGTGTTGCGATCGCCACTTTTAGGTGTGCAGAACCATTGGGTATTTGATCATTGCACCACCGGCTGTCTCTCTGTTTTGATTCCAAGATCGACACGTGCCGGATTGTCTTGAACTAACGGCTACGATGACATTCACCCACGATATTGAGATCTCACGCTCGCATGCTAAGCAAATAACAACTAATTCACCGTGCAAACAAACGCCCCATGCCCGATTGTCCCACTAAATCCAAACGAGCTCAGCCGACCCGGGCTGGAAAAAACTGTCGCTTGTGGAATTAGGCAGACAGGCATCTCAAATGACGAAGATTGCGTGATCGAGGAGAGATGGACATTCAACCTTTTCAATGGACAATCAACATTCCAGGTCACTGGAAGTATATACCGACCGGTCTAGCTGCGCGTTCACTGAAATCATGCATGCCTCAAGAGACACGAGGAGAAGAGACACCAAGCCCGCTGCAGCTGCAGATGGCTCAAGGTGGCCCATGTTCGACTTCAGGGATGCGCATTGTACCAACTTTGAATTCACACACAATGCTCCAATAGCGGCACCTGCCTGAAACAGCCAACTACAGACATGCGACTTGTTATTTGAAAAATACCTCGATCGGATCGCCAAGCGCCGTCCCAGTGCCGTGGGCTTCGAGTGCAGAAACTCAACTCTCATCCCTCACGGCTTCAATCAGCCGTCATTGCGATGACCCGTTCGGCGCCGTCAAGCTCGCACTCGGGCCATCTTACTGTACTGCGGTCCCCAGAACATTCACAGCTTCGGAAACTTGTCCAGACGCAAGCAAGAAAGCCCCACAGCCCTCACCGCGGCAGTACCCATCGGCACGGCGGTCAAATGTGTGGCATCAACCCAAGGCAGAGAGCATACCTGCCGCTGAGAATGCAGTAGACACCATCGGTGTGAGCCTTCCAACTCCTGCAGCCGCAGCTTTCGGGCATTCCAGGAGTCGAATGGCTGATATCGCTAGATGTACGGCCACGAGTGAAGACGAGCATGCCGTGTCGAGTGTCATGCAGGGACCCGTCAAGCCGAGCATGAACGAAACTCGTCCAGATGCTACTGAGAGAGCCCCAGAAGTCCCCGAGTACACCGTAGGTGCTTCATTCTTGCTAGCTTCCGTCTTCTCCACGCCCCCGCTCCAGAGCACACCCCCGAAGCCCAAAAAGAATCCGACTGGCATATTTGCGAGCTCCTGGCGGGAGTTTGACTCGCAGAGCGCAGAATAGCTCGTTTCCAATACTACGATCATCTGAGGATTCATCGTTCAAGACTCTAGCTTCGAGATTCCAAAAGCTGCTGGATCAGAGAGAAACGAAATGAAAGACCCGTATGCTGCCGAGGCGTTGGAGGCGCCTCCTACGATCTCCCAACGTAATACAGGCACTCTCGAGCTCGTCGCAAGACCAAGCACAACAAGGCGCTCGAATCCCATATCTGTGCTTCGAAAGCCTGGGAGGGCAAATGAGAATGCCATTGACATGGACGTTGCGATACTCGACTCTTCAGAAACAATCGCCTCGGTCGACGTTCGAGCAACAACCTCAAAAGAGGTCACCATGTGTCCTTCAACGACCACATTGGAAATAAAGCCTACCACTGACTCAATTGTCGGATAGTCGAACAGCAGCGTCTGCGGAAGTTCAGTGTTGAGTCGTGCTCTCAGCATGCTTGCTAACTCTGTAGCAGCAATGGAGTCCAGTCCAGCAGCCATCAATGGCCTACTACAAACAATAAGCGTGCCAAGCACGTCAACCAGCGACGCCGAGATTATCTCACCCACCTCTTGAGTATTGAAGCCAGCCATGAAATTTGATGAGACAACCCTGCAACAATTCATGTTTGTATTCGTGTTCTCACACTCAACGAGCGTTGTTGATGAAACGAATTCAGCTACTGACTTGATAGTAGGATAGTCAAAGAGCAGTGTCTGCGGCAATTCCGTGTTCAATCGCTTTGTGAGAGTGCTAGCAAACTCTGTTGTTGCGATGGAGTCCAGCCCGGCGGCCACCAGTGGCTTATTTCTGGCGATAGCCGTGCCAAGCATTTCGACCAATAACGCAGAAATTATCTCACTCGGAGAGAAAGTATTCGCACCAACAGCAAAACTCGAAGAAAATGTGCTGCTCGAGACTACGTTTGTCTTCGACTCTCACGACGTTTGTTGAAGAAATCAGGCCCTCAGTTGTAAGTCCTTTGTATTCAGCTAAGCCGTCGTCAATGAGGACACCAAGTGTACAGCACAGGGCAGAACGAACAACTCGCTGGCAGAGCACAGCTCGTACAGTCCACGGTACGTGTTAACTTGGGGGCTGAGAGGCCGAGAGTATGAACGGCACTGACTCGTTTCAAATCAGGAGTACGGCCGCATTTAGACCCCACACTGCGAAATACAGAGCATCATTCAAGGCGCAGTCTAAATTTTGTATTAGCGTGAGATCGTCGTCACCATATCATTCTCAATGCCAAAATTAATTGCCTTGGCTGCGATGGGATTGCGCGTTTTACTAGTCAATGTTGCTACGGACTGGAAAAATGGAGGTCGACTGGTCATTGCGAGTAGCCGCTTCACTTGAGTCAAAACATGCATGCTCACTGCGAAGCGCTCTCCGTGCCATCCACGATAGAGGGCTTCTAGTGACGTTTGTGCGCAAAGTACAGCAGCATTGCGACCTGCGTCTTAACAGGCGTGCACACTAGGACCTGGAGCTTGCCGCAGCGTGCATTACTTCCGCCTTGAATGCCTGGTCAGGCCAGGGCTCACACAAGGGACACCACCTGTCGCGCCTAGTTATTATCATGGCATTCTCCAACATGCTATTTCTGACAAATCAGTGGCGCTTGGACAAGCTCACGCCGACTCGTGTTCGTGACAAGCACCCCTCATTGAAATCGACACTTCACCCAAGGATTTTTGCAGAAACGTCGCACTCTCTATCTTCCCGTTTCAATTCTTCTAGGGTCTTATGTAGCTATGACCAGGATTTGCATCACAGGCTCGTCTTATTACATTAATCGGCTGTAGGGGTGTTGCACAGAGCTCGAGATGCTTGACGTGATTACTGTCGACATGACTTCCAACAGCATGTGTCGTGAACATTGACTGACTTCAACTTTCAACAGCATAGGTTCCAGGGGCTTGCTTTTAGTACCGCACAACGCACGGATCTAAGCCAGGTGCTGGCAACATGTATGGACGTACAAATCCAAGAATGGCCAGCGCTATCTGGTCAGCTCACTTGGTAGACGCACATGCAATCTCTACGTAGCCAACGCCAGGGAAAAGGATGCTGTCGCCAACGATGTGATCAGACAACGTTCCAACTGTCTAGGGTGACATGGTACCCTCCGTGACCTGAACAGATGGTGAAGTTCTTGAAGCCTCACCTAGCCTCATTCCCTGGATGCAACTATTCAAATTCGGTCACTGCGCTCAATAGGAGGACACATTTTTTTTTCTGATGACGGGCGGCGTTACTGCAGAGCAGGCAAATGCTCCGTGTGCAATGGTCCCAGTTGCACCAAATGAACTCAAGTGACCTGAAGGCGAGAAAAGGAAAACTGAAACCGGATTGTGAATGGGAATATCGAACAGCGGCGCTCAAAGCAGCATGATCAAATGCGCATTCAGATGTCTCAATTAGGCGTTTGGAGCAACAGAACCAATGGAGAAAGGTGAAAACAGTAGTGCGACAACCCCGGCGCCTCCTGCAACGGCCTCGAGATGGCCCATGTTTGCTTTGAGTGAGGAACACAGAACTTGAGTTCCCGATGCACAAAGCGCGCCAACGGCTGCGCCAACCTCCACGGGATCTCCCAGCGCAGTTCCTGTGCCGTGTGCTTCAAGAGCTTTGCCGGTCCCTTCTTCATGGCGCATGGTCTTCTACACTGCATCGAGGAGACGTCGCTGCGTAGATCCATTGGGTGCCGTCAAGCTAGCACTTGGTCCATCGTTATATACTCGCGTTGCGCAGACCTCACATCTGCCCCCCCCATTCTGCGCCAACCTCAACAAGAGGGAAACACGACCCTCTCCACGACAGTATCCATCCCCCCGATTATCGAAGGTGTGACATCTTCCACAACCTGAGAGCATGCCCAAAGAGGCAAAGGCGCGTGTGAAAACTGGACCAAGCAGTCCGACGCCAGAGGCAATGGCTTCTGGGCATTCGTCGCACTTCAGAGCAGTGGAGGCGAGGTGAACCGCCACGAGCTGCGAGCAGCACGCAGTATCAAGCGAAACACACGGTCCGGTGAGACCTAGTGTAAATGACACTTGCCCCGAGGCAAAAGAAATCTAAGGCGCTCCAGCCACAGAGGAGTCTCCAGCTGTTGCCCGTTCAACAGGCTGGCCAAGAATTCCGATGAAAACACCCAGATGATGTTCACAAGTCCCTAGACAGTCTTATAGCACAGAATGTGCCCCTTGGAGGAGCATGATGAACTGCGGCTCCATCAAGTGTGCCTGGTGGGGGGGTATTCCAAACGTTTGATGCTCCAAACACAGTGGCTAGTAAAAGAATGACCCGTAGCTTGCCGCAAAGTCCCGCGGGTTGAGGGTCCAGCGAAGCAAAGGTATAGAAGACGGCGTTACAAAAGTTTGAGTCAGGAGCTAGTGCATCATGCATGGTCTCAGGATGCTGCCAGAGATCTGAAAGGATGTTGCAATCAAGTTCACAGACGCATTACTTGCAATAGCTGGCATTGACATTTGAAATACACGTTGATTGTTTCTCTCTCGATGTGCAGATGTGGTGCAAGGCGAGAAAACTCTCTTCGACGCTTCGCAACCAGCAGAGTCAACTAAAGATGCCTCGTAGTGCAGGCTTTTGCCTTCTGAATGTGACACAAAGTCAATGCTCTACGTGGTCAAGACAAAAGAAGCGATCCCTTGAACTGAGGGGTGATCGAAGAGAAGCGTGGTTGGAAGTTCCGCACCAAACGCTTCACTCAGCGCATGTTGCAGCTCAGTGGCGCCCAAAGAATCAACACCAGCCGCCATCAGTGGGCTATCCGCGTCCACGTCTGTACCAAGGACCTCAGATACACTCGCGGCCACCGTCATTTGCAATTGGTGCAAGTCTACACATTAGGAGGCTGGTCGAGCAGACGCGACCACTTGCTGTTCTCGGACGACAAAGGAAGCGATCCCTTGAACTGAGGGGTGATCGAAGAGAAGCGTGGTTGGAAGTTCCGCACCAAACGCTTCACTCAGCGCATGTTGCAGCTCAGTGGCGCCCAAAGAATCAACACCAGCCGCCATCAGTGGGCTATCCGCGTCCACGTCTGTACCAAGGACCTCAGATACACTCGCGGCCACCGTCATTTGCAATTGGTGCAAGTCTACACATTAGGAGGCTGGTCGAGCAGACGCGACCACTTGCTGTTCTCGGACGACAAAGGAAGCGATCCCTTGAACTGAGGGGTGATCGAAGAGAAGCGTGGTTGGAAGTTCCGCACCAAACGCTTCACTCAGCGCATGTTGCAGCTCAGTGGCGCCCAAAGAATCAACACCAGCCGCCATCAGTGGGCTATCCGCGTCCACGTCTGTACCAAGGACCTCAGATACACTCGCGGCCACCGTCATTTGCAATTGGTGCAAGTCTACACATTAGGAGGCTGGTCGAGCAGACGCAACCACTTGCTGTTCTCGGACGACAAAGGAAGCGATCCCTTGAACTGAGGGGTGATCGAAGAGAAGCGTGGTTGGAAGTTCCGCACCAAACGCTTCACTCAGCGCATGTTGCAGCTCAGTGGCGCCCAAAGAATCAACACCAGCCGCCATCAGTGGGCTATCCGCGTCCACGTCTGTACCAAGGACCTCAGACACATGGGAGCTCACTTGCTACAATATCTCAGCCAACTCAATTATTGATGCTCGGAGTGCGGGATTTGTCCCTGTATCCATACCAATTTTGGTTTATGCGGCTAGTTTTTGCTGCGTTGCAGTCATTCAATTGGAACTAGACTCAGAGAAAAACAAAACTTCGAGGGCGGCATGGACATGATCAGACACACATGCACAAGCCATCAGTGTTGGTGGATCTGTACGATAGATATTCGCCTTGCTCACATCTGCCGCAGTATGCTTTGCGTCGGCACGACTGACTGTCACTTTGCTTGCCAATTTGCATGTTATCGCGGCCTGACTCGATACCAGCGTGTCTTCGATGTATACCTGAAAGCTAGCAGGATCACCTATCATCAGCGGCAGAGCGCGGCTCAACATAAAAATAGGATTCACTCCACGAGGTAAGTTGCCAAAATTGAAGGTCGTGCTCAGACTACACACACGCCAATCTGCAGCAAGCGCAAATGCGACGCCGCCTCCCAGGAGCTTTCCATGAACCGACGCAAATGTGTGCACGCGGAGCATTCAAATGTCTCATGTGACATCACTCGTTGCCTTCAAGGCAGTGAGCGGGCCAAACTCATGTTTTTCGTGCCGCGCTCCAGTGCAGAAATGGGCACCACTACCCTAGAAAACATGCGTGCGTACTTCTCCATGATAGACCAGGTGATGCAGGTGCCTGATCACGAGTATTAAGTCGCGCATGAGGTGTCTCCCCTGTGCGTTGAAGCTAATTGGGTCATTGAGGTCTACAGTGGCTGACATGGAGATGCTCAAACGTACAACTCGCATCTGATGTGCTGATGCTTCGCACAACGTGGCTCGGTCATCTCCGGAGAACAAAACTGCTTCAGCGCATGAGCGAAACAGAAACTACCTTTTTAGCCTTCTGAGAAGTATGGTGCCTTGAGTCGTGGCAACACGCTAAATATGAGAGAATGCATTTGATAATGAGCCTGCGCCGCGTGGAGTAATTTAGTAATCAAGACCGGAACCGCAAGTTTGCACTATCACATCAGACACGAGGATCAAAGGTGAAATGAAGCGCTTCATCTCAGCCCAAAGGACCAAAGTTGTAGGCAGCTGACAGTGGTTAAGTGCACCAGCGAGTATCAAAGCAGGCCGCGTGTCAACACACTAAATTTGGCTAAAGTGGATGATGTGTTGGTAAGATAGAGGCTGAAGGTGACTAACAATCAGGAAAACACTCGCGAGGTCATTCTTTTCTGCACAGACCTTCAAGTTTCACACCAGTGCTTGGACGTCGACTCAATTTTACTCTCCTCAACTTTTTATTGGCTCCGCCAACAGCTGACCTGCTGCGGAAGCGGGCGCACAAACTGGCTTTCTTGCGCCACTTGAGTTATTGATACAACTCCATGACCCGTCACCAATAGAAATTTTATTGGTCCTGAGGGCTATTTGACTCAGGACAGAAATCTCACTGTGTTGAGGCGAATGATTGTAAACGCGAATGTCACACAAAGTAGCATCAGCATCGAGGTTCCGAGCATGTCCACTCGCACTTCATAGCAGCGCGGTAGCGTTGCGGGTTCCCGTACGAGGTGCCATGCACACAGTTTTCGCAAGAGTCAGAGCATGAGAATCCATGTCAGAGAAGGCATCGTGCAGCGCTGAAATCAGGCTCTTGATGAGCAAGTTGGAACTTTCACACGTGTCAGGCTACACGCGGTTGCCAAATTCAAGAGAGCCAGTTGGTGGAGGCTCGAGACGCGACTGGGCAAGGCAAGTCACCCAGTCCGCACCAAGAGTCGCCGGAAAAGTATGCGCCTTCGATCCTTGCAGCGTCGTAAGCAACGGAGTCTTGAGATTTCACAGCATATTTTCGCATGCAGACCATGAGCAACGCGTGTGCCTATCACAAGCTGCGCACTAGCTTCGCATCGCAACTTTTGCTTATCAATATTATGAGCACACTCATATTAATATCGAATGCATTTCACCAACTCAGTTGCATTCTACCAAAAAATCGTGCAGGCGCCTTGGTACAATGTTGGAAACAACCCTGAGTGCTAATTGCCCGACTCCTGCTTGTGGGTATGCAACACGAAGCTGGTCAACATCGAAGGTGAACTAAGATGCTTCGAAGATAGAATGCAACCCTGCCATTGGTGAGAGGAGGCATAACGCAGGGAGCTCACTCGCCAGCCCCACAAGATCAGGGTCTTTGTCATGCAAAACAACCATGTCTACAAGATTTCTCTTCAAAGCGACAGGAGCACCGAATGCTTCTCCGACTAACACCCATCATCAGATAATGTGAGATCTTACTCGCTCGCGAAGGGCAAATGTAGCGACGCCAGAAATATCTTGTTAGATAGCAAAGACCGAGTCATATGTCGTAACAACAAGGTCTGCGACTGCTGGGAACAGCATCTGATTCCCCGTCATGTCCCCACTAATTGTCAATGCAACTGGAAGACGATTCCGTCACATATGCAGAAAAAGCCTTCTTTCAGCTGACTCACTTCAACTTCCATCGCCTTGCGATATCAAACCAGCAAATCAAAATGCGACAATACTATCAGGGGCTAGGAGCGGAATGAGTTAGCGGAGCAATGCATCAGTCACAATTTCAGCGTGAAGCTCTATGAGGACAAGTTGTTTGTGCACATTGATCTTCAACTCAGCTACATCGCGGTGCACATGATAGCTGCGGATGCCCGTCTTACTGACACGACGCAAATAGTAAGCTCCATCTTGTCGACTCTACTAGTGAGCAGGCTCAAATCCAAATCACCGATGTGTCATTTCGAACGCGTGAACCAAGAGCAGGGCTTCTTCTACCGATGCTGGTTGCCTCTCTTTCAGGCAAACGAGCACATCGGAAGCATGACGTGGCGCACCAGTTGACTCGAGTCCAAACATGCTCGCAGCACATCCAGATCCATATGCCATGCACAGGATTCGTTAGCCTTGTAGCCCGTCTTCAATAACAAGAGCCAGAGACAGTAAAGATGCGTAGACCGGGCACGTGTATGTGGTCGCATTTTGGACACCAATGGCGACGCCAGCTTCGGCGTACTTTCTGAATCAAGTCTCATGCTGAGCCTTCGACAGCTTCCCATATGTCACTTCGCACATGAGCCGCAGGTTTCGTTTGCTGTGGTACGGAGCATTGTTGTGGTAGACGGTGAGATCAAATTGAGATAAAAGATCTGTCGATTCCCGCGTCGCACTGATCCTCCGTTGACACCACAACATGGCCTCTTCGTATTAGGCTGTAGCAACTGTCATGTCCACTACTGCATCATTTGTCGGCCACCCAACAGGCCGGTAAAAGTCCAACGAGTGTTTAATGAAAGTTGAACGGTCATGCTACAAAAAACAAGGAGCACGTGGAGCTATTGTCATTGCCATCGAAGACGCCCCAATACCTGAAATCTGAGCTGGATCTGGATGCACAGCAGGGTCGGAACAAATCACAACACCATACTCACCATTCCATCCTTGACCTTGAATCCAATTTGTTGTACTAAAAAATGCATTGGTTCCCCCATAACAGGCGTTGAAGGTGTCAAGACCTTCCACACTGTGGTGATCATCAGCTTCAAAAAACGACATCAAAAAAGACTTCGTTGACTTTCCCCGGTCCACTGCACTCTCCGTACCGACCTCAAGACGTCCAATCTCTGTGAAGCTGAGCTCAGTTTCTCAAAATAGCCTGGACATACTCGACATGGCCATTGCTACTGTATCCTCATCATCGCTCACAAAAGTGATGTTTTCTTGTCCTCGGCCAATCGTGTATCAACCAGGACTTCAGTGAAAGGTTTCTACGCTGGAGGCACTCAAGGTCAGGTTTGGAGCGTAATACGATTAAGTAGCAATGCCGGCACGCTCGCGAACAGGATCTATCACACTACGCAAGGGTAGGGATAATGAAGACTCCCATCATTCCGTGTGGATGCCGCTAGCCCCGAGTTCATTACCGAAGGACTATGCATTAACAACAAGAAATCTGAGAGCTCGATCATGGACACTCGCTTGGTATAGGCGGGCCCACCTTTTTTTGCCAATATGCCAAATTGAGTGGATGTAGAGTATCTCACCAGGATTTGTGCTGGACCAATCTGCTTCGAGAAGGAAATTTGCTCATAACAATACCATCAGCGAGTAGGGCAGTATACCTCACGCTAAACGATGTGATTGGAAAATAATGGTTTCAGCTTGAACGCTAAATAGGAACGTGCAAACTGCGTTGTTTTCTAGGGAACAGTGGCAGGATGCCTGTTGGAAGATGTTCGTCGGAAACCCTGGCTCGCGGTACGAATCCTTTTGGAAGTCTTTCGTCATGCCATGAGCAAAAAGTCATGGAGATCGACCCACGGTCAGAATATTCCATGTGCGTGCCATAGAATCATACTTGAGACTGAAGTCTTTTTCGTGTAATCCTGATGCGTATGTGCAAATGTGAGAGAGGTAGGAACCAAAATTTGTGAGCGCTCTAGCCAAAATAGCAGGCAGAGTACACACCAGATCAAATTCGTTTGAGCTAATGTTCATCTCGGTTTGTTTCACTGACCTCTGTTTGTCACGAGATACCACGCTTTGTTTTGACTAATAGAGAGAAGCTGCTTAGACGAATTCCCAAACAGAGCACTTGAGATGAAAGCCAGGTTCGAGCTCGAGACGTGCGTGCGCAATGATGCCGGTAGCTCCAAATGAGCTTACACCGCCAATTGACTCGTCAACTGACACTGCCATATCTGTCGCAAGCTCAAGGGTTCCTCTGGCAATCAGATCTTGTATATTTGGGTTTAATCAATGGAGTTGGGCATTTGGAAATGTCCCTCAAGATTCAAGCACATTGCTGAGTTTCGACAGGCCACCAGCACCAGCTGTACCTTCCATGTGGCCTAAATTACCCTTTAGAGAGACGATCGAAATTGATGCGAACACGCCAGCCAACGAACTGATCTCCACTGGATCCCCCAGGGACGTGCCGGTGCCGTGGGCTTCTATGACACATGTATTTATGTCCCCAGCATGGCGTATCAAGTGCTATTATGACGATCCATTAAGCGCCGTGAAGGTTGCGCTCTGTCCATTGTGGAGGCAGCTTGAGCCCCGATGAGTTGCTCAACTCATTGCGTGAGCAATGGAAGAAGAATTCACCATGCCCACGCAACCCTCGCCGCGCTAGTATCCATTGGCCCGCGCATCAAACGTGTGACATCGGCCGTGCGTCGACAGCATCCCGGCGCTTGCAAACATGGAAAATGCGCCGCGTGGGGTTAGGATCATGTTACTACCCATTGATAATGCGTCAACGCACTCCTCGTTTTCAATCATGCGGACTGCGATATGAGTCGCGACTAGGCTCGATGAGCAAGCTGTGTCCATGGCAATACATGGGCCACGCATGGCAAACACGAAGGAGAGACGAGCCCCAGCTGCAGAAGTGATGTTACCCGTCATATCGTATGGACCGGGAGTTCTTGATATGCTCCACATGTTGTCTGAATTCATCATTCCAAGCGTGACTCCAACGTCAGCGGCTGCTAGCTAGACTCCGTCAAGAGGCTTCCCTCGCAAGGCTCTGTATCCAACTTGCAAAAGTATATGTTGCTGTGGATCCATCAAGGATGCTTCTAAAGGTCTAATTCAAAAGCATTTCGCATCGAACAAGTCTGCGTCGTCAAGAAACGCGGCGTATCAAAGCCGCTGCCTCTAGTGAGAGTTGAATCCTCAGACATTCACCGTATCCAAATCCCAGCGAGAGATTGGCACAGAACCTGCCACATTCATCCCGCTTTACGAGCAGCCCACTGAGTCACTGCGACGATGAAGCTGGCCGGGGAGATGCAATGACATCGCCGCAAGATACGTTATTCGAGATTTATCAGTTGTGAAGCAAACAGGCGTGGTCGATTTTGGCGGCACAACAACGCCTCATGATCCCCGAGAGCGGAAGTGAGATCCAAGATGCTGTGCGATCGAGGAAATGCTTGGGTGGTCAAAAAGGGTCGTTGCAGGCAGGACAGTGCTAAAGTAGATACCAAGCTGTTAAACGAGCTCAGTTGTAGCGAGTGAATCGATGCCTGCATCCATGAGAGGAGCGTCACGAGCCACGTTTGTGTCGCCGAGCATTGATGACACTACGGACGTTACAAGATTTTCCGCAACCAGTGGTGTAATGTCAATCTAGGCTTAACAACGAGCGGTTTCCAGCTCTCCGCCCCCATGTGTAAGAGCTGAGGAGGCTCATTCTTCTCACCTTGCCTTGATCCGCTGTGACAGAAGCATGCGTCACAGTCCTTCGTTCACAAGTGCGCTTGCCTCAACATTTAGACAAGTTTCCTCAACAAAATGTCCAGCGTGGTGTTGGATACTACCCACCGCTGAAGCCTTGTCTGGCAAGCATTGAGAACGCGCCAAAGCCTGGCCTCTAGCTGTTCAGATATCAGGGAGTACAGCATTCACATATGCATAGATGCTAGCAAGTTGTGCAGGCACGACAGGATCCTCGACGTAAAGTCTTGTCGCAAAATGCCGACCCATCAGCGAGGGGAGTACCTTGGTTGCCATAACCACGGGACTTAGGCCGTGCGGCGCCACGCCCAGGCGGAAAGCAGCAGACGTTGTTGCCAAGCGATGGTCGCTTGCCAGGCCCAATAGCAACCCACCGCCGATTGAGGACCCATGAAGTACCGAGATAGAGTGGATCGACGCACTTCATATTTAATTGAGACAATGCCCACTGGCGTAAATGCCCTAAGCCTTGAACCACCAAGGCTAAGGCAACGTCGCTTTTTTCTCGTAGCGACCGCCAGTGCAGAAGTGGGGACCAGCAGCTTGGAGCACCAAGGCCCGAGCGCACCGGTTGGATGATACTTTTCACAGCAAGGATGTTAGATTGTGCAAGAGAGCTGGATTCATGGCGTTGAACGTAGAAAGATCATTGAGTTCGAGTGAAGCAACGTTGGGATCATCCCACGTTAGCATCACCGTTTTGATGGCCTGTGATAAATTCGGTTTCATGGTTCCCAACATTGCGCTTGTCACAGGGTCCACGGCTCAGGTTGCTCAAACAGGCGGGAGTGCAAGTGGATCGCCTCTTTCCAACTTGGAAGGTGGGTAATTGGCTGCGTTTGGGTCTCGCAATAGCTCATTGATGATGCACACTTCAGATGCTTCTAAGCTATCTGCTCTTGCAAAAGACGTGTACATGACTCCGACGCCAGAACACGTCTGGTTGAAAAGGCCGCTGAGGATCATCGCAGTCCTGAGGCTTGTGTAATTAGATGAGATGATTATTGTGCCCCAAAGACTGTCTCTACCTGAGACTGGATTCCACGCGGCATCAATCTCCTCGCTGCATTTGACGTGAGTCCAAGCAGCTTTGCCACTCTAGGACGCTAGTACTAGAGTCGCTAAGAGGAAGGTGTATTCTGCCGTTCCAAGTCAATTCAAATAGACGCAAAGTTCATCACGCATGGCGACGACAGCACAATTGCTAGTTCACATAGTTTACCGGCGATCAGTCACAGAAGACCCAATTACACCAGGTGATCACCTCTAGATTGCGAGGTGCGCACCTCTCAGTTTGAAACATGAGTCAGCTACTCGCAGCGCTAGACTCTTTTCCTTGAGGACATAATCTGTGCACGCATCTGCACTTCACCGTGCGAGGAGTGAGACTTGTGACAGCAGCAATCCGATTATTGGTGCCGCTATGGGATAGACGGGTCATGCAAAATCGCTGATGTGACCGAAGTCAAGTACTACGCTAACTGAAAACTACGGGGAGGGGGGTAGTGAGTGTGAAATGGCAAGTATAGATTTTGCGATCACTATTTGGCCCTATGACCCATAGAATTGAGGTTTGTTCTACCTGCGGTGAACAATCTCGAGCATCAATTTGTTTTCCCCTTTCCTTCTCATGTGGTGGATCCATGGAGAAACTGGCACTTTTCAGCTAGACTCCAAGATACTGACGAGGCTTACAGTCAGGACCCAGGAAAATGTTGTCTCGTTGACCGACGCTCTCAATTACCGCGCATCACACTTTCCAGCCACGCGCATCTAAACTAGCGTGTTTCAAAGACCAACAAATTTAGTACGTTGCAACGTCAACGCGCAGCTTGCTATTTTATCAAATGCATCGTTCTTGCTGACGGCAATGGCACTCAGGTGCTAATAGGGGTGCCCATATTGAACGCCCCGCTTCCCGCCGAGTCTCGTAGCAACGCACCAGTCTGCAACTTTGACCAAACCTGCGTCATTATGCTCGTCGTTGCTAAGTGCGACAAGGACGGGAGTTGGAATGTGCTGCACGGAAGTAGACGAGGACTCACAAGGTGGTTTAATTTGATTGTTAAGACTACTCCATGATATGATGGTGTGACAAGTGACCAAATTCAAGAAGTCCCCCGAACACTCAGCCAAATGCAAATCTGCGCACACCAGAGATTACTCGTCTCCCCATTGAAATTGCATCTTATGTAAGCTAATTCCCGGTAGCATGATCTTTTTGCTCTAAAGTTATTAAATTTGTACGCTTGGACGAGAATCACAACACTCATTTATGTACCTGTCTGCATATCATCTCGTTGACTTTCAGGCAGCCGGGATGACTCGTGAGTTTCAAGGGAAACAAGTTTCTTCACACAAGGTGATCAACGATGAGGTCATTCTGGGGAGCTTGTGCCCTCCCCTGAAGAGGGATACACCAGACCCTAATCCGGCTAGTGCGGCGTTTTGTCCAACCATATGCTGCACATCTGCGGTGTCAGCGTCGCCGACTAAATGAAGAGATGGAACGTGTATTGCGCCCCGAGCATAGATTTATTGGTGAGCTGGCGACGTCAAGGCGCAGACACTAATCAACATTCAAGGGTAGAACCCTGTTCGAGGTCCTGAACAGAGGTCTACGAGCAAAACGGATACCACCGTAGCACCTTCGCTCATACCTGCCAACCCATGGATAGGACCCTGCTCACTCAACACTCATAGTATACGAATCATAGATGTCGACCAATCCTCCCCGAGCCCGTAGCTTTCGTTGGTGTGGTCTGTTGCTTCCCGAATACGGGCAAACATTTCCGCTTGGCTGGTGCTCGTCAGAGAATACTGAGTGAGCAGACGCCATGATCGCGACTTTCGCGCCTCATACCCAAATCGCTCGCGCAAGAAGAAGCCGCCGGCTCCAGAAGAGAAGTCTGCGGCTCAATGAGGAGCGCTCATTGTCACCCACTCCATTCACCCATTTCCGCACCACCGTTGATGCTCCATGGAATTGACTTAGAATTCTGCGTATGTGTCCATACCATGGAAGAACAGGAGCCTAGGCATCGATCACGAGCCTCCAAAAACTTTTTGAGGAAAGTCTTATCAAAATATCTTCGCAGTGTCTACAAATTACCGATCGAGACTTGGGGCGTGGAAAGGAGCTATCGCAAGCATGTATGGAATTGAATGATGTAGATATCTAAAGCTGCGACGATGGGGGATATATTCGTGTAAACTCAATCCTGGTTGGATTGTCAATCACTTA
Source organism: Aureococcus anophagefferens (assembly GCF_000186865.1). Lineage (NCBI taxonomy): Eukaryota > Pelagophyceae > Pelagomonadales > Pelagomonadaceae > Aureococcus > Aureococcus anophagefferens. Next base: position 88,422 of record NW_008705612.1, read on the forward strand.
TCTTTGCTACCCTTTGGTCGTCCAACGGCTGTCCGTGCAAAGTCAAGAAGGGCAAGCATCGTCTGGCAAGAGGTCACATTAGACAAAGGATCAATACCGTCTTTTACCAGTGTCACGAGACAATCTCATTTAGGTGCGCTGAATAGCACTGGTGTGTCTGTTTGAGCTGTAATTCCAACACATGACGGCTTCCTGTTCCCTAAAGCAGATGGCACCTATCTACGAAAAAAAGAGGTCACGCCCGGTTCGTGGATGGATAACTACAGATCCGCTTAGAAGGCAAAGGCTCCATGTGCGATAGTTCCACTGTACCCAAACGAACTCAGTCAATCCAAGGTCGTGCTACCCTTGGATTGATATGCTAGACATTCCCTTGAAAAATCAAGGAAATCAATGGCCAAGGAACCGAGGTGCGAGTTGAGTAAACGCAAGGAAGACAAAGGTGCCCTCACATGTCGAGACGAGATCAGCGACACCAATCCTGCCGTCGCCGCAGCAGCTTCCAAATGCCCGAAATTACTTTTGATAGTTTAGCAGTACACTCTTGAATTGGCAATGCAAAGCACATTGATTGCTGCTCCAATTTCTATGGGGTCACCCAGCGCGGTGCCAGTGCCGTGTGCCTCCAGTGAGATGCTGCCGGCTTACACCACCTTGCCGCCTACGGCTTGAAGTAATGACCGCTAAGAAGCTCCATTTGGGGCGGTAAGGCTCGCGCTCGGACCATCCTATCAGACGGCCGTTGCAATACGTATTAAAATGCTCGCAATAGGCTAAAAGATAAAAGCAATACTGCCTTCACTGCGACAGTAGCCGTCCGCGCGGCTGTCAAATGAATGGCAACGTCCACGATTGGATAGCATGCCAGCCACGCTAAACGCGGATTAGATGCCTGTTTCAAGGATGCCACCCGCAACAACGCATGCTTGTTCACACTCGGCTCATTGTAGGCCGGAATTGGCTAGATGCGTCGCAACGAGAGCTGCTGAGCAAGCAGAATCAACGGGAAAACACGGGCCGGTGAGTCCAAGTACGTACGAGATGCGGCCCGAAGCTATCGAGACTGAATTGGCCGTCCCTTGATAGAGACTGATCTTTTCGTTCGACTCTTCTGCAGGCGCGCCAGAAAACGAGCCACCGGGCAGGACGGTAAATAGACCCGCATAGATGCCGATGAGTCGGTTTGTTAGCTAATCTTCACTGCCCAAAGTAAAGGAAGCGTAGGAAATTTCGAGCAAGTGCAATTGCAGAGGATTTACGTTGCTGGATTCTGATTTCGACATGTTCCAGGAATCATGCTGGCAGCGTACAACATCCTGCACCAAGTTTCCATAAGTAGCTGATATGGGAGCGTGTCCGCCAGCAGTCCATCGATTCATGGGAATGCCCGATCCAGCCATGACAGTCAATACCATTAACGTCCGCAAGTTTGCATCAGTCTTAGTCAAGCCCGGTAGGTAAAATCACATGCTGCCAAAAGATGGCACTGAGCTAGTAGATGCTGGGACATGCGGCGAATGAACTGGAATTCAGGAGACCTCTGGACCTTCTAAATGCTCGCGCAATGTGCTCAAGTTAGAAAATTCAAGCAACGACATCGCTGTCACATCCTTTGACAGGGCCCTACTGAGGGTAAAAGCAATGCTCGTTAATGTCAAAGAATTCACGCCAAGTTCCAAGAAACCCCGACTTGGTTCTATCAAAGATCGAGGTATGCTGGATTTAAATATGGCTGTTACGGCATCGCTTATATGGAGACCCAAATCTGGAGCGACTCTGTTGCGCGGAACCACACCAAACTATCCCAATTCCACTGCAACCGCAAAAGCTCAGACATCCGCATCAGCAGACTAAGCCAACGTCGCATGCCATCTGAGTTCCCCACCGAGACCGCCGCAACATTCCCGGCCCATCACTTCCAACATCGGAGTTCCAAGTTCAATCAAAACTACCTGTCTGGCTTTCACACAAGCGCGTATTGCGGGATAGAATAGTACTGGCAAAACAGCGTGCCCGGCCCAATATTCCGGCTCGAACGCATCAATCAGACGACCATAAACGGTAGAATAGAAACAAACTCAAGATTCAGTTGTTTTCACTGATGTGCTGGCATCAAGGAGAGCCGGAATACACGGGCAAATATGCTGCGAGTGATCTGCGTGCGAGGCTCACACCCGTCATGTCTTTAAATCTCAGGCGCATCATCAAATACAGTCGAGATTTCCAGACAGAACGCAACTGGTATGACCGTTAATCGCTGCGATAGCAACATTTGCAGTTTCTGAGACTCTGCGTTCGATAATGGCTGCGCCAGCTCGCACGGCAACCATCCCGCCTTATCCAGTTGGAAGAACGCCAATGAGTCGCCCTCGCGTTGCGGCGAGCTCGAGAGCTCCTTAAAGGGAAATTGCACCGGCACCGCAGGCTGCAGAGACCTCGCCGATCGAATGACCCAGCACCACTGTGTGAACCACACCCAGATCTGCCAAACACATTTGTAGTGCTATTTGGACGGCGCACAAGATCGGTTAAGCAAACACAGCCGCGTCGATTTGATCGCGGAATTCGTGCTCGTAGAGAGCCGAGGTCAAATGAGCAGGGGTAGTTCTGCATTACATCGTCAGGGACACGAAAATATCGCGAAATTTGTTTTTCGGGTCGAGGAAGAGTCCCTTGCCCAGCGCGAAGCGCTGACCTCCGACGGGGGGGTAAAGAAATACGACTTCGTGATTTGATGTCGAGAGAGTCTTGTCGCGCTGCTGCAATTCGCCCTCGTCTCCGTCCATCGCCTCCGTGTTAACCACAACAGGCCTGGCCAGGATATATCTAAGGGTGATACATACGAAGAAGCTGGATATATTTAAAGATGGGTCGTGTAAGCTGTAGCTTACATCCCCTCCTATTATTGTGCGCCTGGAGCGCACCCATTGACATCTTCTTTATCCGGCCGGCCCTATTCTGCACCTCATCTTACGTTCTAAGGGGGTTTTATACGAAGTCAAAGTTGCGGGGTCTAAACTCACTAACTCGTTACCGCAAATGCAATTATCTTGGCTATCGGAGATCACTTGTACAATAATAATGTAGACGGTGAGACACGCGTGCATTTATTCATGAATAAATTTAGCCATCTATTACTGTTTCATTTTGCACGAAGTCAACAGTGTTCAGACTACCGTTTAGATCTTTTCGACTCTGCTGGCGACGGCTGGTCGGGCAACTACTACACTATTATGGACGTATTCGGAAATACTGCGAGCTCGGGGACTCTGCCAGACGGCTCTGCCCTAACGACTTCGATTTGCGTTGAAGACGGTTGTTACCAAATTGCCATCACGGGTAATCCATATGGTGGTCTAGATCAGATAAACTGGGTCTTGTCGTCGATGCAGGAGCCGTTTGAGGACGTCTCTGGCAGCGGCAATTCCAATATAGACGTTTTTCTATACCAAGGTGACATTTCACAGGAAGATTGTGCCCGACCGACAGAAAGGCCTACAGTCTCGCCCAAACCTAGCTCGATATCGACAATTTCCTGCTACTCGATTGATTTTGTAAGCACATACGGTGGTGGATGGAAGCAAAACCATCTGTCTATTACGTCGGGATCATTTGAATATTCTGAAACCCTTCAAGACGGTTACTATAAAAAAGATTCCGTCTGTATGGAAGATGGATGCTACTTGTTTTCGTTTGAAGGAGGGAACTATGTCGATTCTACATCCCGCTATTTTGTCCTCAACAATCAGATCAGTGGGACTCTTCCACTAAAAGGGCGCGTTGGTCTCTACAACGGATTTATCTCCATGGGACAATGCACTTCGCCTCCCAGCTTGAGTCAAGAGCCTTCTTCTTCTATGGCTCCGACCACGTCTCCGACCATGTCTATGGTTCCGACGGGTACACATATGCCGAGCTCTACTTTCGCACCTTCCGATGATTATTGTCTTTTCACTTGCTATGGAAATCGATGTATTGACCTTGTGAATTCTTACAAAGATTCGTCCTGTTCTGATTTTGAAGACACTCTAAGCTGCGACTGCTCTAATTGTCGCTGTCCAACTGAGATTCCAACACGAACTCCAACACTCACCATGAAACCTACTTTAACGTTTTCACCCACGAATGCGCCCTTGCCAAAGCCAACGAGGTCGCCGTCTGTTTTTTCGACCACTTCTGTGGACCATTCTGATTCCAATTCCGATACCAATCTCGAACAAGAAATTTTCAGTCCACGAGTTTTACTTATTACTGCTGCCTGCGTTGTAGTTCTCTGCGTGTCTCTCTTCAAATGTTCTCGTGATATGAAGAGAAAGACCCCCTCGACTGGTGCACGAGAAGTCGTCAACTCCACCGGTTACAAGGTGGATGAAATTCACCATCCATGCAAGTTGGACGAGGTTCCAAACAAAAACCCTGTTGAAGCGGTCCCGCTGGCTCCATTGGTGAGTAATGCACCTAAGGAAATATCTTCGAATGAAAATGATGACGTGGTTGAATTCACCTACATATAGGCCTAGTATGACTTACCACTAGCACCCACTTGTATGTTTCCTGAATCTCTCGCTGCTTACAGACGAATCTTACTGTTTGTCGCCTCCCATCGATTACAAGTCGACTTACTACTACCCTAAACGAGTACTGTCGCTTCTTGATATGCCAAAGAGTACTGTCACTTCTTATGCTGTTTCTGGTTAGATGTGCGCTATGGAATATTGCACCCGAGCTCTGTTTGCAATATCGAGTGATTTTGGTGAAAGCCGAGGGAGTCTTACCACGAATCTGTAGTTTCAATGCAAAACGCTGAAAATAATGTTGGCGGTGCTTTCCGACAAGCGCAGAATAGGAGGATATATCTTGAAGGCTATATAGCAAGGGCATAGGCGGCGGACCATTGTGAAGGCGCACCCAGACTGTCGTCTTTCTCGTTCCCGTAACATCGCCGGCGGCGATGCTTCAAGTTAAGCTTCAACCTCAAACTTCGCACTGCACCAGGTGCTGCAGGGACTCTGATCCCAACAATGGTATTAGGGGACGATGACCTATGCAAACCCTAGTAGCCCACCCCCCTCTTCCACTTTCAGTAGCCCCATCTCCCTCTTCCATTCAGTCTAGTCTGCGACAAGCGATCGCGGCAGTGGACGACCGCGCTCCCGTAGTGCTTCAATTGCGGTCTTTACGTTTCTTTGCTGCTATTTTTTCGCGTGTGTGTTGTGTCTTCCTGATTTGCTCCTTGTTTTTCTGTGCTTGCGTGGTAGCTCTGTGGCCTAGCACTTGCGCGTACCGCGGAGTGCCACAACAGTGCTGATAATCACACTCGAGCGGGGCTACTGGCTCGCCGGATAGTATGGTGCCCTGATTTTCGCGATTTCTGCATGGGAGGCACCTGCACGCTATGAATCTGGTTTCAATGAACATCTTCTTTTTGCCATTTTTGCCCGTGCAAAACAACAAATCATCAGAATCCGGCTCGGAGTCCACGTGCGCCAGGGGATGTTCTTTCGGCTCTGGCGTCCACGGGGCTTTGATCCTAACGCAATACAGCTGGGTTGAATGCGCAGTCGGAGCAGCATATTCGATGCCTCCATTAAGTTCGTCTACAGTTGCCCAGCCTGGTACGTCCGTGTCAGAGTGTTTCGCTGCGCCGTCGTTGTAGCCCCCATATATGTAACAACCGTTGCATGACCACGTACCTGCAGGGCTGGGGCTTGGGTGTTTTATGTACTCCATACAAAAATCAACCATGCCCTNTGCGCTGTATACTGAATATGGAAGCGTGTCTGACCTGATCATCTTCATGCGCAACCTTGCGGGCTGCGCACCGTATGCGTCAACCGGGCCGCTCATGTGGTGCGCTGCGCCAAACATCTGCATGATCTCGACGTCGTATTTTTCTGTAATTCCATAGAGATACCCAAAGGAAGGTGCGCCCTTATACGTCGATGTTTTTCCGTCTGAAATCACCGTAATTTTTTTAAGGCCGGGCACTGCGCCTCGGGAATATGCACGCCCGATTGCGCTCATAGTGGGCGGACTCAGCCGATCATGTCGAAGCTCTCCCCATCCTCCTTCTGGCATTTGCAATTTTGATTCCTTGTGTGGTTCCTGGCCGCTGTAGTGCACGAAAATCTCTTCTATTAGGAGAGCGTTGTAATGCGCACAGTCCTTGGCCCCGCTAAAGATGCGCCAGACGTCCGTCTGAACGGGCCTTTCTTGCCCGTCCACTTGCTCGCCTGGGTTGTAAAGCACGATGGCGACCGCGCATCCAACGGCAGGGCTGATCTCGCTGGTGGTTTGTGCGATCCCGTGCAGTTTGTTGCGGTTCGCAAAGTCCGTAACAACGACGATCGATCGTTCGCCATCGAAGGTAGCAATTTCCAGCTCCTGCGCACGTTTGGTCAGTTGCTTGATCCACATGTGCTGATGCCATTTGTCTGTTTTATCTGCCAACTTGTTGATGATCTCACCATACGGGACGGAACTTTACGAACTTTCCGCAAAGCACTATCG